>NC_081223.1:640000-767500 GCF_902713425.1 Acipenser ruthenus
CTGAACACGTTTACAAATCTACAGGTGTTTAAGATCTAAACACGTAAAATGCTTTCTTATTTTTACAATACAAAAAGACACAAATTAAACAACTTACTTTTATTTATTGCATATTTCAAAGTTAAGCCAAAAACTTTTTTAAACAAAAAATCTATTGCAATAGTAACAAGTATTTGAATTGTAAGAAATATTTACAATTTGAAGAATAAAATCTGTTATACCTATATACATATATAGATTGTATTTAAAACACCTAAAACATCAAATAGAATACTGTATATGTCCACTCCCTCAAATAAATTATTTAAATAGACAATAAAAACATACTACCTTACTACATGAAATTCAGATTTAACAAATAATGATTTAATTTGTTTACAGATATTTACAATTATGTAAGAATGTTATTGTTGTAATTCATTAATTTAATCGTTGAACCCTTTTGCAAAAAATCTGTATTCATGGGATTTGCATCCAGTAAATGGGTCTCCCAATATATATTGCTACAGGAATCCAAGCACCTGCGAATAAACTTTGGGGTACTGCAGGTGGAAGGCATAGTACATTCCCAGGAGAACAAGCACAGCATCTAATACAATTTTTGCTTGGCAAAATATCGCAACAGTATCTCCTACTATTACAGCTTCCTGGAGGGTGTTCTTTGCAACACAAAGAACAAGATGCGGTGGTTCTTCTGGTGTGGTTTTCAAGTACTTGTCAAGTTCACTTGTAGATATATCCTGAAAAATATAACATAATGAAATGATGACAAAATAATATAAATATATAAAATATAACATTTTTATTGTACTTTGCTAGATACATTTAATTTAATTTTAAATTTACTGTGTCAATAGTTAGCATTATACAAGTCAATATAATTATGCTTGAATGACAGTAAGAGGACATCTTGTTTGAAGTCGAGTCAATGGGTGCCCCCCCACTCCCAAACATTTTGATTAATGTTATTTAGTATAATTACCTCATATACAGTGATGACCGAAACTGACTTTTTCCCCTTTCCTTCATCAAATTTAGTTTTTTCTTCAATGAGCTGAATTACAGGTAGCATTCTGAGATCTCCCTGAAAAGAAAAATGGGGCGGGGGTAATGACCTTTGTATAAGTAATTGCTTTGTACAGTGGCGGGGTGTGAAGGGGGAGAGGGAGGAGGTTTGTTGTTCTTTTTGTTTGTTACCTTCGTGCGTTTCCAGCTGGCAAAGCCACAAGTCATTCACAAGAATACAATGTGTTTTGTGATCGTTTATTTCCTCACCTCTTTCTTGGATCCAATCAGTAACTCAGAGACCGTCCTAACCTGTTCAGCCCTTTTGCACAATGTTTCAAATCATGTACTTCCAAGGACCATTGCAAATTCACCCATTACCTAATAGAAAAACACATGCACAAGTATGAAGTTGAAAAAAAAAAAAAAAAAAAAAAAATACCTCCAACGCAGGAATGTTGAACTAGAATTTATAAACCCAGGACCTATGCTGTCAGATAACAGTTTTAGAAAATGGTTGACATTACATTAAAAATGAATAAAAAATAAAGTAAAATAAATGTCACAAAATGAGTTTCTGTATATCATCATCATAATAACTGTACTTGGATTGGATTAAAGCAAATCGCAACCTTTAATCCAACATTCACAACCACAATTTGAATTTTATTTTAGTGATCAGTAATATTGACTGTTTGATGAGACTGTAGAAGGAAAATAATAATGCAGTTAACTGTAAGCAGGTGAATTGTAGTATGCCCTCTATAACTTTACAATAACATGAGTAAATAAACAAATACTTACAAATTTTCCCCATTCAAAACAAGGGTAAACTTCAACAATTGGTTTAATTCTTCCAGCTGGAAGAGTGGTCAGCCACAATCGACGATTGCCAAACGTTTCTTTAAGAAGAATGTCTATGTGATTGTCATCAGGCTTATTTTTGTCAAATTCTTTTCTTAATTCTTCGACATGGCGGTCGTATTCTTCATCGGGCCGTTCTTCACGCCTCTGTATGGTAGGTACCTGGGCTTTCTTTGCCATAATTGGTGCCGAACTGGAGTCAATGGGCAGGTTTTTCCTTTTTAAAGACCACCTCATGTGCCTCATCTTCTGACTGAGGCACTTAGAAAATAAGGACTACAAAAGAACAAGAAGTGAAAACAATAATTGTGAATAAATACATCAAGTTTCAGAAAGAAATGGCAAGCTTCAATTCCCAATGTATTGTTTTGCATACTTGAATTCCATCTTACCCACGGTTCATTCCCTTCATGCTTAATGCATGGGTATTTGCTATACAGCTTTTTTCCAATGGCCTGTCACTTAGGCTGGGATAATTAGCCAGGTAATAATTAGATGCTTCATCAACCATTTTATGCCATATCCCTCTTGAATTGCCAGCCAGAAGACTTCTATGCACCAGGTCAGAAAATGGAGGCAGAGGGGTTCTATCATCCACTGTTGAACATCCAGTAGAGTATAATAACAAATAATAATACAAAACAAAAAATAATTAAGTCTGAGGCTGACATTCATTGATAAAGAGTGCAATCTTAATAATGTGCAACAAAATTAAACTGATGAGCAACAAGAAAAAAATAAACATAAACAGGTACTTACTCCGATTTGCAAAAGATTCCATGTATGCTGCGGAGTCAAGGGATATGATTTCATTTATTTTTTCGGAATCAGACTTCTGCTCAATTGATGTTATGTTCACTTGTTCTTCTATGGGTATCTGTGGGATCCAGCTCTCTCCTTCCATTAGTATTATTAAAGATTCTGATTGCATCTCCAATAAGATTTCGTCATCATCAATCTCAGTTCCGTCAGTTTCCAGGACCAGTATATGCCCCTTTTTTGGAAGGCCAAGTTTTTGTGAACCTGAAAAGGTTATCAATAATTGATCATTTAGATTTATACATAACAAAATAAGAAATGGCAAGAACAACAGACAGCCATTCAACCTATTTGACTTTTTCATTCGATTTTGAATCTTTTCAGCTGTTGTTAGATCCGTGCTCCATTTTGTGCCACCAGCCAATTCAACTACAGAATAATGAATCATCCCAACACTGCCTTAAAATTTCTATAACAGACTGTAAAATATAAGTGGAATGTAGTTAATTACACCACCCGTCCACCCATTGCAACCATACAGAAAGATTATAAAAGATTATTTGGAATTATAGAAAGTTATATCATTAACATTTTATCTACTCACCTTTTTCAAGAACTTCTTTGAAGGATGTTCCGCTGACCATTTTTTTTTTTTTGTTTAGGCTGCCGATCCCACACTTTGAAGACACCCACGGTGGGCTTTGAGGTATAAAAAGAGTGAGGAACTAAGAGACTGGGAGCATGGAACTAGGAGATACAGGAATAGGAAAGAGGGAGAAGCCGAGGGAAGTAAACGAAAATAAAGAGGACGAGATTAGACAGTGAGCGGCTGGGGTTTTTTTGTGCACGGACAGTGTCAGTTTCGTTTTGTTATTTTTTTTCGTGGACTCACTCTGGGAGGACTGCGGAACTTGGTGATTGAAGACATTTGAAAAGAGGTACTGACAAGAACCTTTGCGTTCGTGGTTTATGTCAGGATATCAGGATCTCTCCTGAGGCCTTCAGCTGAAGCGCAGCACCCTATGGAGAGGGCTGCCCAAACAGGCATCTGGACAGGAGCCCTAGGAGGAGATCTGGACCAGAGAGTGGATGACGTATGGTTAAGTGAACAAATACACATTAAAATGCATCTAACGCTCAAAAATAAAACAATAATTCAAATAAACAAACTGTGCAAAAAAAGGAAAACCAATCCAATTAAAATTCAAAAATCATAAGTGATAATACTGAATAAAATAATAATCAACACATTCGTCACCCGTGACATTACCACCACTGCGATCTTGAAAATGTTTGTATGCCACAGAATTTAAGATCTGAAACGGAATTTTTGGCATCTACAAAATGTCTAGCTAGTGGTGGATGAATATGTTTTCTCCTAATTGAACTTTTATGCTCGCTCATTAATGCGCAATTGTAACTGTCTAGTAGTTTTGCCATCATATTGCAAATGGCTAGGACAAGAAATCACATAAATGACATGAGTTGAAGCACAATCACTTGTAAGATACTGTACTCTTTTTTTTCGTTGTATGGCTTGTGCATTTTCTTAGTTTTAAATGTATTATCACAGGCGGTACACTTACGATTTGGAAAAAAATCCAGTAGATCTGTCCAGTACACCTAGATCTCTCGAACATCTAAACGAGTCAGCCCTTAATAAAGACCGTCCGTGTTCATTTCGGCGTTTATGACATTGTCTATACACAACAGCTCTTATGTAATCCTATTGGTATCGAATCGATCGCAATTAATGTGTTCCATGTTTCCAGTCAGTTTGATAGTTTTAATACTGTATTACATTCTGAATATGAATAGAGCTGAATTATTAATTGTAGATAATACTTAGAATACCAGATACATATTTAGCATTAAAAAGCAATACATGTGATTTATTTAATAGTTGTTCATTATTTTGTGTATCAGCCGCCACACAAAGCTGAGCGCAGTGCGGTATACTGTAATGATGCTCCAGTCTGTCTGCCCGGACTGCACCTGAACCATCTTAAAAACACGAAGCCCCTAATAAGCTAATTTGTAAAAGTTAGTAAAGAGTTGCGCTAATATAACGAAGCTAAATTTGAACTCCTAGCTGGAGCAACGAGAGAGGGCGAGAGGGCGGTGCAGAGAAGGAGGGGGAGACGCTGCTAGGCAACCGGCTCGTGAACATTCCACTCAGCTGAGCAGAGACCGTTAGGATTTAAAAATGCGAACGTTCCGAGCGGCGTTAGGCGCTTCGTTAAATTAACACACCGTTGCTGGCATTTGAATATAACCATATTTTAAATACTCAAATAGGACTGTATTAAAAAAATATATTATGTTTTTCAAAGTAATATGTTATGTGGAATATTAAAACAATCAAATTAAATAACACATGTTTGGACACAAAATATTTTTCTTCCTCATAACGTATTAGAAAATGTAAACAGCAGTTGGAGAATGCCGAAGTCGATCATCCTAGCATGTTAAACGAGGGCATTTCTCCTGTAAGCTGCGTCTAGTAATAGATCGTTTATACTGTTCTCAATGGTTCGCATCCCAGCCTGAGACCACAATCTAGTGGCCGACGGAGATGTTTTTGAAAGTAATATGTTATTTAAAATATTAAAACAATCAAGTTAAATAACATGTTTGGACACAAAATATCTTTCAGTGACGTTAACAAGTAGTCTGTTTACAACAAAAATGCAATCTGTGTTAGGAACACTATTCTAGTCGGATTTAAAATGGAAATTAAAATGGTATTGATAGCTGACAAGAGTTTGGTATCAGCTGTTGATTTAAATCAGCTTAAATTATGTAGAGCTTGTGGTGTTATGCTGCCATCTAGGAGGTTGTGATTGGAATTGAAACTATTAACTTCAGTGAGGTAGGGTAGCATGTATTTGGTTAATGCGATTAAAATCCTTGTTTATGTATAAAACATTTGCTTTAGAACAGTTCGTGATGAAATAAGTAAGTTAACGTAGGTCTAGAAGAGGAGCCTGCAGTATTTCGATGTCACAATTCGGCGAGTTGAAGCTCTCATGTTGCAAAAGCGCAGCAGCAGGAGCAAGAAGATTGCAGTCGTGAGGCACAGACTCACATTGCCTGTTAAAGCTGCCTGGTCGCCATGGCAACTTACCACTCCCAGTAGTCACTCGATGAGGCATTGCCGTGGTAACCATGGTCTGTGAGGCGCCGGTGTGAAAGAGTTGCAGTCCAGCGGTGACGTTGGAACAGTCTTTCTGATGAAAACGCAGAGCAAGCTGAGAATGACGCTGCGCTTTGAACGTCGCTGTAGCTGGGCTGGAGACTGGATGGAGCAGAAAAGACTAACGTTGGTGCTCCTGCAGAAAAATACAAAAGCTGAATGATGAAAAGAATCACCTGAGCTGGTAGGAAAATAGCTGATACTGTCTTACCAGCGCTGAGCAGAGAAATGGCCTGCAGTGAAAGGAGCGAACAAGAAAAAAACAAACACAGACGAAGGGCGGAAGCAGTGCTGGGTGTATAAATAGAAAAGAAGGAGAGATTGACATGCAAGCTACCTAACGGGATTGCCCATACCGCTCTGGTCACGCCCTTTTTACCTGACCAAACAGAGTAGCGCAAGCTAATGACAGAGAGACTGGAACTTGATTATTATTTGTTTATTTAGCAGACGCCTTTATCCAAGGCGACTTACAGGTGTGTGAACAATACATCAGCTGCAGAGTCACTTACAATTACGTCTCACCCGAAAGACAGAGCACAAGGAGGTTAAGTGACTTGCTCAGGATCACACAATGAGTCAGTGGCTGAGGTGGGATTTGAACCAGGAACCTTTTGGTTACAAGCCTGTTTCTTTAACCACTGGACCACACAGCCTCCTTGATTGAAACTGAACTGTTACAAAAAATTGTCACACTTTTATCTCCATAATGCGTTGGGACTAAATACGCAGATACATTAAAACTATTTGGAGAATGTGGGCATCGATCCCGCTACTTCTCGCATGCTAAGCGAGCGCTCGACCATTTGAGCTAATTCCCCTTGAGTTGTGCCAGCGATTCTCATAGGCTACATCGCAGCTTGATACGAGCAATTGGACTGAAAGCTGCAGGAAGGTTCTCTGTCTCCAGTGTAGGAACTGTTAGATCCCGAAACCCTTCGGTGTCAGCAAATCCATATATCTTCCTCCAATTCAATAGACAGATCAGAGCCAGCCTCCAACCTCTCAATCATAGCACCGTACTCATGGAGAAGTTCACTGTACCTGTGTATTTGCATGATCCAGTATAAGAAGGTACAATTTTTCTGGAGTTCTTGGTTGCTCAGTTCAGTTCTTGGTTGCTTCATTCTTGGTAGCTCTGCAAAATCTGATTGGCTCTTTTCTGGTTAATTCTTGGTAGTGACTCGGGCTATGATTGGTCAAAACTACCAAGATATTACCAAGATTGAACATTGACTTTTGTCTGGGTGGGAAGGAGAAGGTATTCGCCCATTAGTCTCTGTTATGCTACCAAGATATGCAAAAATAAAGCATGACATTAAAAACATGCTTCCTTAAAAATCAAATTTTCAAGAATTTGACTAAAATACTTATGCTATTAGGTAATATACTCTTCCATGAATGTTGTTGTTATTATTTATTTATTTATTTATTTATTAGCAGACGCCCTTATCCATGGCGACTTACACTGGTAAACAAAAGTAGATTTCTAGAATCACAGTACAAGTATTAATACAATTAAGAGCAAGATAAATACAATGACTTCGGTTCTAGCAAGTACAAGTATGACAAAATACGATTCAATAACAGAGAAGATAACAGTGATAGTTACATTAGGATATAATTAAATTCAAAATTCTAAAGATTAAATTACACTTGTGACAGATTACAGTCTGGCGCCTTAGAACACTCGGCCATCCTGACAATCCCATCTGGGCTGAAATGGTGTTATTAAAACGAACATTATTATCTTTTTTTTTTTTCTTGGCGTTTGCTATGTCCGCTCATGCTAGGCACTACGTGCTCGAGTGCTGTAGCAGCAGCCATGAAGCAAGTTAGTTTTTCAGTTGAAATAAATATCTGTTTTGTTTTTGTGTATGGGTGTTTTGAAAAGATCCGTTACATAGCTACGTATTCTGAAATAAAGATGTATTCATTATTATGAATGTTGGCAGACAGGATATTGTATTTATATTTCCCACGTGTGCTTGCTTTGTACAAATCTGATAGTTTCAACAAAGGCATTTGACTTCGGTTCATTAGCTTATACTGCTCCCTCGATCACGTTCTGCAGCATCTAGCCTTGCTAATCCCTCCCGTTTGCCTTTGTGGTTTAACAGGTTGGTCTCTGTGGCGCAATCGGTTAGCGCGTTCGGCTGTTAACCGAAAGGTTGGTGGTTCAAGCCCACCCAGGGACGATGCTTTTTGCATTTCTTAATCACATTAGTAAATGGCACTCCGATAAATTGTTATTTCTTCCAATTACACTGAAGAAAAAAATTTGCTCTGTTTTTTAGTTCAAAATAATACAAAACAAAAATAGTCTTACTATTTGCCGAAACCCGGAATCGAACCAGGGACCTTTAAATCTTCACCCTAACACTCTCCCAACTGAGCTATTTCGGCTTGACAAGACTACTGTTTTGAGACAGCATTCTTTTTGGCAATCGCCTTTTTTTGTCAATCCAGTAAACCTGTGATGAGAAACGTTCAACAGCTCGGAAACACCATAACAGAATCCTGACAAGCTGCATTTGTTACAGTAGAAAACTGCATTATTTATTTCAGCACAGACTAGGGTTGTCTATTGTATCAAGGCCCGATTGGGTTTATTACGCACATACCAACAGTTGCTCCATGAAAGGTGTAATGACAACTGTAAAAAAAGAAACGGATTGAAGCCAACCCAAAAAAGTATGATTATTTATTTCAATATCGTTATAGCTATAAACGATGCACGCATTTTACAATAGCAATTGCTATGACAATGACCAAAAAGTAATTTTGTTGCAATACTGTATACAATGTGAACAGAATCAGACATTGATCCGTTGCCTCGAAGAAACAACTTCAATTTGTATTTAAAAAAGACGCCCAACGTGGGGCTTGAACCCACGACCCTGAGATTAAGAGTCTCATGCTCTACCGACTGAGCTAGCCGGGCTAAATTTGTCGTCTTATTTGAGAAAATACTGAACGACAGAACAAAAGATTCCAAATATAATCCACTGCACGTCACCAGAAACAGCTTTGATGACACAAAGTCGTATGACACGAACCCTAAGAATTTTATACCAGATTCATTGTCGCTTAGAAACAACTGCAGCCTCCCTGCCTCAATACAAATAATACCAATACAAAAATCGAATTACATGTATTTAAAAATGAATGGTCTCATCCATCTGGAAAGATTGGTTCTGCATTTATACAGTATCAACCTTAATCTGAGTTGAGAGGCACCCAACCTGTGGAGGATTTTAAATGTGAGGGGATGTGAATAGAGTCAAATACATTTGCATCATTTTGTAAATATATATATATATATATATCAATTAACTGTAGCTTTATTATCATAATGAAAACACATTACACGTGGCCACAGCACACGACCTTAGCCCGCTGCGCCACTCTGCAGTTGTTGAAATGTCTTCGTTTTTTAAGCTTACATCCAAGCCTGACCAGCTTCGATTTCCTGTGAAAATTTCTAGTTTTCTGTTTGTTAGGGTAGATACCAAAGAATGGAATTGCACACAAGAGTGGCATGTAGCTTCCTTGTCTAAATCTGTGATAAATTGTAGTTCCTCGTTTAATTAAAAATAAATAAAGGAATTATTTATTTGGTAGAAATAAATAAATGATTTAAATAAATGCATAGAGGAATAAATACATTTAGAAATAAATATTTTTAAATAAATAAATGTAGAAATGAATACATGTTTATATTATAAATGTATAAATAAATTAATAAATAGCAAGCTAGTAAACTACATGTCATATTAATTGATTTGGCTGATGCGTTTATCCACAGCAATTGTCATTTATATACCTATATAAAAAGTACAAGTTTAATGAAAAAAAAATAATAAATGCAAGTTGCCTAAAATTAATAGCGCATCAAAGAAAGTCACTGAGGTTGAAACATTTAATGGTAGCTACTGGGTCAACATTTACATTGTAACGTTTAAAACATTTTTTTAAAAATGTACAAGCAAGTGGATTATATTTGGAATCTTTTGTTTTTATTTTCTCAGACGACAAATTCATAGCTCAGTTGTTTAGTGAAAGAAACTGCCACCAGTCAGCCCGGCTAGCTCAGTCGGTAGAGCATGAGACTCTTAATCTCAGGGTCGTGGGTTCAAGCCCCACGTTGGGCGTCCTTTTTAAATACAAATTGTAGATGTTTCTTCGAGGCAACGGAGCAATGTCTGATTCTGTTCACATTGTATACAGTATTGCAACAAAATTACTTATTGGTCATTGTCAAATAGCAGTTGCTATTGTAAAATGCGTGCATCGTTTATAGCTATAATGATATTGAAATAAATAATCTTACATTTTTTGGGTTAGCTTCAATCCGTTTCTTTTTTTACACTTGTCATTACATCATTCATGGAGCAACAGTTGGTATGTGCGTATCTACTTTTTGAAGAAATTGAAAACATACCTCGTCGAAATATTTGCTAATTTTTTTTTTTTAATTTACAAATGGCAGACTACATTGTCAATAAAAAATAATTTTGCAAATCAGCTTCCCATATGGTCTAGCAGTTAACGATTCCTGGGTTTCACCCAGGCGGCCCGGGTTCAACACCCGGTATGGGAACGTCTTTGTTTTTGTCATTTTGTTACAGAACTGTGGTCATGTGTAATGTGTTTTCATTATGATAATAAAGCTACAGTTACTTGAAATATATATATATATATATATACAGAATGATGCAAATGTGTTTGACTCTATTCACATCCCCTCACATTTAAAATCCTCCACAGGTTGGGTGCCTCTCAACTCAGATTAAGGTTGATACTGTATAAATGCAGAACCAATCGTTCCAGATGGATGAGACCATTCATTTTTAAATACATGGAATTCGATTTTTGTATTGGTATTATTTGTATTGAGGCAGGGAGGCTGCAGTTGTTTCTAAGCGACAATGAATCTGGAATAAAATTCTTAGGGTTCGTATCATACGACTTTGTGTCATCAAAGCTGTTTCTGGTGACGTCCAGTGGATTATCTTTGGTTCTGTCGTTCAGTATTTTCTCAAATAAGACGCCAAATCAATTAATATGATGTAGTTTTCTAGCTTGCTATTTATTAATTTATTTATACATTTATAATATAAACATGTATTCATTTCTACATTTATTTATTTAAAAATATTTATTTCTAAATGTATTAATTCCTCTATGCATTTTTTAATCATTTATTTCTACCAAATAAATGATTCCTTTATTTATATTAAATTTATATTTAAGTAAATACAGCTTGTCAGGATGGCCGACTGGTCTAAGATGCCAGATGCAAGGACTTTGTCTTTCCAAAGAATTGTGTGTTTTGGTTTCCGAATGGAGGCGTCGGTTCAAATCCCACTGCTGACAGTTGACTTTTACTTATTTTTAAAATAAATAAATGTGTTCATTTTATTATAATAGATTGTTTGAAGGAAATCAACAGCTGATACCAAACTCTTGTCACCACTCAATACCATTTTAATTTCTGCCTCGTCAAACAAGCTCGAGCCACAGCACACAGCGCTGCTGCATCGGGACAGAGGTGGATTTTAAAGCGACTAAATCAACGAGCTAAGACTACTTTTTGAAGAAATTGAAAACATACTTCTAGTCGAAATATTTGCTATTTAGTTAATTTATTTATTTTTTGAATTTGCAAATGGCAGACTGCATTACCAATAAAAAAAACTATAGGACAATCTGTATTGCTCATATCAAGCTGCGATGTAGCCTATGAGAATCGCTAGCGTAATTCAAGGGGAATTAGCTCAAATGGTAGAGCGCTCGCTTAGCATGCAAGAAGTAGCGGGATCGATGCCCGCATTCTCCAAATAGTTTTAACGTATCTGCGTATTTAGTCCCAACGCATTATGGAGATACATACAGTGTGACAATTCTTTGTAACAGACACACCCGCCCTACATGTATATTTTAAAGCAGTGTCTCCTAATTTGTAATATTCCCGACTGAAAAACTACAGTGCGCCCTCCATCGTATGCCTTCCGAGAAGCACAAAGGGAGATTTTTTATATTTTTTAGCAATTGAAGAGTTTGTGTTAATTGAGAATAAATATAAATGGCTTGAAGTTTGCTTTAATTTGTAACGTGTTTGTAATGAAATATCAGTTTTCGTGGTTTTTTACCAATCATTGTACTATATACTAGCTACTTTTGCATGTCCATGATTTTGGTACTCAGCTTCCCATACGGTCTAGCGGTTAGGATTCCTGGTTTTCACCCACGCGGCCCGGGTTCGACTCCCAGTATGGGAACGTCTTTGTTATTGTCATTTTGTTACAGAACTGTGGGCATGGGTGTAATGTGTTTTCATTATGATAATAAAGCTACAGTTACTTGAAATTATATATATATATATATATATATATATATATATATATATATATATATATATACACAGAATGATGCAATGTATTTGACTCTATTCACATCACCTCGCATTTCACTGGTTGCCTACGAGGGCTTGAGAGGGGTGACGTAAAAGTGATAGAGAAAGAGCAAAGTTTAGACACATAACATACAACAATCTGACACTCGCTCCCGACAGGTCAGGCAGCATCCTCTCGCTCCCGGGCGTTTAGTGGAGCAAGAGACAGGAAGGGGACGAAGAGAACAAAAGGACAGATCCTTCGCAACTCAGTGCAGCATCCTCAGGCAGCTAAGCTGGCAGCTGGGCGGCGTGGAGAGCTTAGGAAAAGTGTCTCGGGTCCGTTTAGGAGAGACGAAAACAGAGAAACCACCCCCCCCCCCCCCCTCGGGGCCCGCTCGGTAGGTGGAGGCACGGCCTACTGCATGAGGGGGCTGAAATGGAAGAGAGGAGATGGGACAGCAAGGTTGAGGCCTGGAAGGCTTAGCGCATAAGCAGCAGAAGAATAGGATGTGGCCGGGGGTCCCCTCAGGCCGGCGGCAGTGGTTGAGACAAGAGGCCGACCCGGACAGCCGGGGAGTGAGACTCATAATTCATAAATCAAACAGTTTTCCAGTCTCGTAAAATGTATTAAAGCTTGTAGTATCTGAGAGGATGAGCGGACATATGACTAAATTGCTGAGGAAGTCAAGCTCTCCGTGTATATATATATATATTTTAGATCCAGGTATTGGAGGAAAGCTGGAGCGTTGGAAGCTCTAGAAGAGAGCAGTTCCAGATTTGAACAGTAAACTAAAGCCACTTTGTATGCTGCAATAGTGAGCAGATCTGAAGAGAGTGCCGAGATTTGTTGTAATGAGGGGATATTAACAGTAGAGGCAAGATCTGCTGAACGGGCAGAGATCTGAGGGAGTAAACGATGGAATGCTGTCAGTAGTGTGCAGTGGCTTGCTGTAGAGAGCAGAGAGCTGCTGAATGCAGTGGAAATTGGTATTTGAGAGTTAAGGCGTTTTTAGATGATGTTGGAGATGGGCTTGCCTTTGGTCAGAGATGAAGAATGCGTAGATCTGAGGCCGCTGCAGAACCTGAGAGGATGGGAATGCGTTGCTCGGAGGCTGCTGCAAAACCTATTGATTTGATCAGGAGCAGTCTAAGAGTGTATTGTCTATTGCGGTGTAAATGTTGATAATCGTAGGACATAGTTTGCATATGTGCCTGGAAGCTCAAATTGAATGAAATGGACTTTGAAAGTTGTATTAAGTGCCTTGATGAAGTTGGGGGCAAATGAGGAAGTGCAAATCCGGGAACAAGAAGGTTGCAGGAATGACCTGATGCAGGGAAGCTGGAAAATTAATGTGACGGTGGATTCTTAACATCTCAGAAAGCTGATAAGCATGGCTTCATGACCAGATCCTAAACGGGAGGGGTTTGGATTTCAAAAATTCAAGTTAATATATGAAGCAAAAGAGGTTGAGGCAGGAGGGGACTGAGAATCCCTCGGAATGACAACGAACTGCAGGAATTGATAGAAAGTTTAGAGTGTGCGAGATTCGCAGCAATAGCAAATCAGCTTAAATTATGTAGTTTGTGGTGTTATGCTGCCATCTAGAGGTTGCGATTGGAATTGAAACTATTGTCCAGTGAAGCAGGGTAGCATATATTTTGTTAATGCGATTAAAATCCTTGTCTATGTATAAAACATTTGCTCTAGAACAGTTAGTGATGATATAAGTAAGTTAACGTAGGTCTAGAAGAGGAGCCTGCAGTATTTAGATTTCACAATTCGGCGAGTTGAAGCTCTCATGTTGCAAAAGCGCAGCAGCAGGAGTCACAAGATTGCAGTAGTGAGGCACAGGCTCGCATTGCCTGTTAAAGCTGCCTGGTCGCCATGGCAATTTACCACTCCCAGTAGTCACTCGATGAGGCGTTGCCGTGGTAACCATGGTCTGTGAGGCGCCGGTGTGAAAGAGTTGCAGTGCAGCGGTGACGTCGGAACAGTCTTTCTGATGAAAACGCAGAGCAAGCTGAGAATGACGCTGCGCTTTGAACGGCGCAGACTGAGCAGGTAGGAAAATAGCAGATACTATCTTGCGAGCGCTGAGCAGAGAAATGGCCTGCAGTGAAAGAAACGAACAAAAAACAAACACAGACAAGGAAGCGGAAATAGTGCTGGGTTAAAGTAGAAAAAGAGAGAGATAGACAGGAGTGACAGCCAATAACATACGTGGAGCAGCGCTGGCCCTGCCCTAATAATTGACGAGGCGAGCGCTGCATTGTGTGATTGGCTGGAAATACTAAAGGAGGCTGAACTGGGATCAGCATCCACCCGGAAGAGATCGCGGACGCTACCGGGCAGGACGCCATGGAGGGAAGGAAAGACAGGCTAAAGAAAAGGATTTAGGATAAGAAAAAAGCAGCGCAAAGAGCGAGAGAGCCCTCTACGCCATCCTCTGAATTACATATAAACGCTAACATTTAAAAGGGCCGGCCCTTAGTAGCAGTGTGATAACATGGCAAAACAAAAATCAATATCAAAAGTGGTGCTTAACACAGCAAGTTTTGGCATTTTTGCATTGCCTGCCTCGTCAAACAAGCTCGAGCCACAACACAGTGTTGATGCATATATATATATAAATCTGAATTGCTCGTATCAAGCTGCGATGTAGCCTATGAGAATCACTGGCACAATTCAAGGGGAATTAGCTCAAATGGTAGAGCGCTCGCTTAGCATGCGAGAAGTAGCGGGATCGATGCCCGCATTCTCCAAATAGTTTTAACGTATCTGCGTATTTAGTCCCAACGCATTATGGAGATAAATACAAAGTGTGACAATTCTTTGTAACAGAGACGCCCGCCATACTTGTGTATTTTAAAGCAGTCTCCTAATCTGTAATATTCCCCAGACTGAAAACTGCAGTGCGCCCTCCAGCGTATGTCTTCCGAGAAGCACAATTTAACAGTTAAGTCTAGATGTAACGTATCAGATTACATAAACACACCTTGTGTTCAGATTTTTTTTTTAAAAAATGTATGGGTCCTCCATGGGTAGAGGCAGATAAACTGCGTACCTGCCGTTTCTACACTTTAACATTTACGAAATACACACACTATACTGAAATGTAATAACACAAAGTCTTGCCTTCAGTTAATATTTTAGAAAACCTACTTTGCAAACAGAAGAAAAACAAGCTAGCAGAGGATGGTTTCGATGCATCGACCTCTGGGTTATGGGCCCAGCACGCTTCCGCTGCGCCACTCTGCTACAGCTGCCTCATGACTGAATTACCAAACAGAAAAAAAACTGAACTCATCGTTTTAACCAGCCACACGGCAGTGGCAGGGGCGAACCATGGAAACGTTACAAATCAGAGATACGGTATGCAAAGTATGCAACTACATCTCTCTCTCTCTCTCTCTCTCTCTCTCTCTCTCTCTCTCTCTCTCTCTCTCTAATATAAATGTAATGTTTTGCACTGTAAGTCGCTCTGGATAAGATCGTCTGCTAAATGACTAAAATGTAAATGTAATAAACGGGGTGACGTTATCTAACTTTAACGAACAAACTCGCCTGGATAAAAAGGAACAGCAACACTGATGCTACTAATCATGCTCGTTATTTGGGATATTATTCAATCTAACGTTAGCTAACGTTACCCAGTTGACTACATTAGCTAGGTACCGGTGGTGCTTGCTAGCTGGCTAGATAACACTAGCTAGCTTCTAACATAAGTTAGCTAACGTTACTACTTCAACTTATCTGGGGGGCGGCTAGCGTAGCAAGATATGTACAAGCATTGTTGGGTCAAGTCGTTGTTTTTTTAATTTTTTTATCGATACTACTTTTAACTTACCTGTCCTCTCATTCGCAACTCGACTTGCTCTCAAAAGCGCGCTCATTTTCTATTGGCCAACTGACCACGTAAATCAAACATCGAATTTTCAGGCAATGCGATCCAATCTGATCTCGTGTCCGCGGCTCCGGGCAACTTCATCCTACAGCAGTTGCCATGGAAACGTTTAAAACTCCGCAACAAACTTTAATCAAATGCACAGCTGTACAGAACACACCCCCCTCAGACATGTGCTGTCTATTCAACCAGTTAGTTCAGATGATCGCTGATGATCCTTGTCGGTGACAGTCCAGTTTGATCCGCACGT
The DNA here is from genome assembly GCF_902713425.1 of Acipenser ruthenus. Taxonomy (NCBI): domain Eukaryota; kingdom Metazoa; phylum Chordata; class Actinopteri; order Acipenseriformes; family Acipenseridae; genus Acipenser; species Acipenser ruthenus. Next base: position 656,380 of record NC_081223.1, read on the forward strand.
ACTTCTGCCAAACTTAAATTCAAAGTACAATCTTCTAAATGGGTTATTATTATTATTATTATTATTATTATTATTATTATTATTATTATTATTATTATTATTATTATTATTTATTTTAATTAACGTACTGACTGACAATCAGAGGACTAATATGAAAGAGGTGCGCGCATCAATTGCAGCTAATCAGCTCCCATTAGCACCTGAACCTCTTTATAAACCCATTGCGCTCTAAGGAACACCAAACTCAACTACTAGCGGTTTTGTTTTTATTATTGTTTCTTTATAACGGTGAAAGAAGTTCACGGTCGGGGCTGCCTTGGATTTAATGATGCCGTGTTGTCTTAGATTTGGGTAATTGTTGATCTTTTCTCTACTTTAGAAACGTTCATTTTATTGTGTGTTTCTCACTTGCGTCTTTTTTTTTTTCCAATGCAGAATAACATTGCTGTTAGCAGTGTTAGTCACTGAAGTTTGGACGCAGAACACCCCTCTAGGTACGATAACGGTTGCTTCAGCAGAGCTGTCCTTTCAGTTTCCTGTTTATTTGCCGGTTGTGTGTTTTCAAGTATCGTTGTCTTCTGCAGGCTCGGTGAGGACAGAATGTCAAGGGAGTGTTATGATGATGATGTTGGATAAGTCTTTTGTTGGAAAGTATTTTCGCATCAATGTGATTGGTGAGTGATCATTTTTCTTGAATGGAAAGCTTTTGATGTGCAAAGCCTGTTGACTCATAATGTAATAATTTGAATTAAGTACAGAGCACTCCTGCGCTGTATGGCATCAACCAGGCTTTGTTTTTTTTTTTTTCAAATGCAGGATGTGAAACTCTTGCGTTAGCTTCAAAAGCATGTTGCTGATCACACTAAATAGACCTGTGCTGCTACAATCTTACTCAGATTTGTTGACTGCAAGTGCACAGAAATAGAAATCATTTACTTTAAACCTACTGTTCTGAACGACCGTATAATTCTACTAATATAGTTTTAAAAATTCCAATAAGTAGATGGGACAGGGCGGTGGGGGTGTTCACTTTGTTATATCTCTACCTTGCTTGATCACGTGTACGGTTTCTTAAAAGGCCATCTGAATTTCTTTCTACAGACAATAAGGGGACGCTTGTGTCCCTCTCTCCAAGACTGGCTGCACAGTGTGGATATAGCTTAACTGTTGACTTCTTGGGAAATGCCAAGTTCCTTGCTTCTGTGCTGAGCTGCTTTGCTCAGAACACAGTGAGTCATCATTTTATTTCTTGTAAACTTTTCTAATGGTGACATGCTGGGACTAACTTTAGCCTTTGTTTCCAGAATGATGAGACCTACAAGCTGACAGTACAAATCAGTGTCTTCTCAAACAGTGCTATGACTTCAGCTTCCTCCTATGTTCAGAGCATGACATGCCGCTATTCTCCATGGGCAGAGAGGGAGATTCTGTGTGAAAGAAACTACATGGAGGTAAGGGCTGTCGGGATGTGATAATGCTGTTCAGTATAACTTGTTGGGTTGTGTGGGTATTTTAATTGTCACTGCAGAAGTGCTTCACTCATGACTAATGTGAATTCTCTTTAGGTTTCTGTGAGAAGAGGTGTGCCACTTATTGAGCCAAACTTTGTTCAAGATGATCCTGATTGGTCCCTTGCGTACCCAGAGGTAGAATCATGTGACTTTGCATTTGCTTCATTCATGTCCCCTTGGTCTTGCTTATTGAAGTCTACTCTACTGTCTCGTCTAGAGGAAGCAAAATCTAACGGCCCCCTTAACTTTAACCTGTCTCCCAATTGGGTGGCCATATATGAATTGTGTGACATTTAAGGCATTGGCTTTGCATACATGTATTCTGTGATTGCTTTGATAGAAATTGATTGTGGAGAAATTAACCCTTTCTTGTTGGTGTAAGCCTTATTTCAACCACTGAGGTAGTGGCTTCATATGTGCAGGGCTATAAATCCTTCATGATAAATGTATCCTGATTTACTTTTTTGAGGACTGCTGCATAGGAGCAATTTAGCTGTCCTAAGGTTTGGTACACTGATGTATTAAGGTCCAGTACAAATGAATGGCTGTAAACTCTGCCTGTATTGGATCCAGACAACATGCATTCACAGGCTTTCGTACGAAGTTGTATTTGAGGATTTTCTGTTCCCTTAGATGCCTGCTGAACCTAGAACGGTTTCAGTGATGTGTCATTTAACTTTCAACTTTCAGTTTTAGTTCCTGTTTATTAAACATGACATCTGTTATGACAAATTATTTTAGACTGGAGATGCTTTGTGTTCAAACTCCCTAATCTAATGAGATTTTCTTCTGCTAGGCAACTGCTGCTGACAACAGCATCTGGAAAATTGTGTTCCATCTCCCAGCAAATAGAAAGACAACCATGACTGTTGCTCAGGGCATGACAAATGGCTATGGCATAAACACTACACCAACTCGAATTCTGGTTAGAGCTGCATACAACTCCACAGAAAGCCAGCCTCAGGTGGTAAGTAGTCTAGGCTTCATTGTTATCTAGTACAGTATATCCAGACTATGAAGGGAGATTTAGTCTTGCTTTTATTTTAGTAAAAGTTCCCCCTCCCCTCCAACAGATCCAAACTGTACCAATGGCTGTGCTAAGATCAACCACCTTTTATAAGCAAAGATGGATGGTCATGATGGTGGACACTGCAGTTACATGTCCTACTGGTGAGTAAGCTTATGGAGGGCAACAGTGCTCAAGAACTGTTCTAGGTTTATGTATGAATTTTCTATATCAAGTCTGTGGTGTTCCTTTCTGTCAGATGGAACCGCCTTCACAGAACAGATGATTACATGGAATGTTCCCCGTGTTCTACCTCCTCTTGTTCCGACACCACAAATTACTACCCTTGATGTTCAAATGGGAGTTGATGGCCGCAAGCTTGACCCTGCAACGATTCATAATAGAGATTATAAACTGGATGTCGGTCCCCAGCTAATCACTGTAAAAATTCCTGTGGGAGCTGATGGTGGATATTACAAGGTATGTAGAAGTTCAGCTTCTTCTAAATCCTTCTCATTTTAAAGCTTTCCTCCTAAGATGCTTCTGTGCTTTCAGAGCCATGTATTGGACAACACCTATGTGATCTCTTACTCTATTGAACCAATGCTGGAGCATACCTGGCAAGATGGGCCTGAGAAGACCAAGTACACAGTACTTCATCCAATAACCACTCCTTTCATGCCTCGGCCACCAGTTGTCACAAACAGTATGTAGAACTTGTCCACATGCAGTAAATCAAAGGGATTTGTTGCAGTGCTCCACTTCATGTCCTTCATTTTAACTGTATGCTTTAATTTCAGACACTGTTCCTAAAGCCAGAGTGTTCAATGTGACCCTGGGGACATTCCTGCCTGATGTGGAGCTGGTCAAAATTATAGTTGGACCAGAGACGTTAACTGTGCCAGAAGCCAACCTAAAAGGTTATAATGTCCAGGAGCATGTCTTTCCCAATGGATCCAAGACCTACACTCTCTCTCCAGGTGCCATTTGAGGACCCCAATGTGAAGCAAAAGGTAACATCCCACCTGTTCAACCATCCAATTGGCCTTTGAAAACGCTTGCTTCCTGTGGACGTGTTGCTTGCTGTCTGACTTTGGGTTTAATCCTACAAACCCTTGCTCTTCTTTCAGGTAACTCCTCCAGACACCAGAACCTACATTCTGCCCCTGACCTACTTGCTGAATATAGTGCCAGAGAATACACCCTTTACTCATCCTGCTGTAGTCGAAGCTGTTCTCAAAGACATCAGTAAGTGCCTGACTATTTTTTGGTCTACAACTACCTTTTTCTAACCAATCCAGTCCATTGCCCTGACAACTGCTCTTCCTCTTGCAGTTCCACCTACAGTAACTGGCTACTGTGATGGTGCTGCATTCTATACCATGGTAACATATGGCAACATGGGTCGCAACTGGATTCCTTTTGTGGGCTCAAGAGAACTTGGTGGAAGTCTGCTTGCCCTGTACAAGTATAATGCCAACTCTACCAATTTCTGGATGACTGTGCCATACAATTCAGTTGATGCCACATATGAAGTAAGTGATGGAACTTTAAAATGCGTTTTAGCTGTTTTGGGTTCAACACATTACTGACCTGATGTATTGTCTCTGTAGGTGATCAGTTCTTCAGGCATCAGAAGCAGACTTGACTTGACATTGAAGGATATTGGGACCATGGTTGTGGTGGCTGACTTCTCCCTGTCCTGCAGTTTCCCTACAAAGATGATTGGTAACTCTCCTGCAAACAAAGCATTCTTTAGAATAGCTGCTTTTGAGATTGGCCAAAGGTTGCATGAAGTGGTATTGAAGCTATAATCTGTTTCCTTAACCTGGATCCAAATGCTGTGTTTCAGATTGCTTCACCAATGGAACTATGGCAGCTCTTGCTGTGAAAGTGGAATCTGTCCCCAGCTTGTCTCCAAGTCAACTAACTCTAAGGGATCCAAGTTGCCGGCCTCTTCAGTCTGATGCTATCAATGCAGTTTTCTACTTTAATGTCAACTCCTGTGGCACAACTAGAAGGGTTAGTATTGACCATATTTTGAGGAGTTTCAACATATTGACAAGGTGGCCCCAACACCCCTGGATCAATCTACGGAGCTATGGTGACCTGTGTTTCTATCCGCTGAATTACTTGCATGACTTGTGGACATCTGCAGGATGCCACTTTTGTATTGAACTGCTTGTCCCGTTGACAAAGGTGTTGTGACACATGACATGACTCTTGGTTATGGCATTGCATGTGCTGCCAAGAGACCTTTTGGGTCAATTGCAGTGAACTGGAAGGAGCGTACTTGCTGGGGATGATCCCGTGGTGAGGCCGGGACTAAACTAATAAATGAGTTGATACCAATTGCAGCTCAAGAGTCACCAGCTGTGTATTCAAACGTATTTGCAACAAATCCAAAATAACTGCTGTTGCCCTCCTAGAGGTTACAAAAACAATACCATATTAGTCTAGCAGTTTCTGTAGACAGGCTTGTGGTATCATATTAACTGTAACAATCATGAGGTCCCAAAAAAGTGTTCAATTATGAAATTGCAATATTCATTACCAATGTTGTTGTTTTTTTTTTATTATTATTGAAATTGTGAAATTTGGTACTACGTTAGTAGACAGCTGGGGATGATCCAGAGTACCATATTAGCTAGTCTGCAACTTGGTATGCAGCTCCAAACTAAATCTACAAGTTCATTGCAACCTGGGTCTTTGATTTCTCTTCCAGTTTGACAACAACCTCCTGACTTATGAGAATGAAGTGCTGTTCACATCTTACAGGTAAGGATTGCAATCAAATTGAGTATCCTTGTGGTTGAGGCTGAAACTCTGCTAACCCCATCTCCTCTTTCCAGGTTGAGAGTTGCCTGTCACTATCTGGTCAATGACACCAAGGTAGTGCAGTTCTTGTACCAGAATAATCCTGCACCTGTAGTCCAGCCTGGCTTGGGGGACCTTGTGGTCATCATGCGGCTTGCATTTGGTAGGACTTGGCAATTGAAATAATATAGATGCTCTAGTAGCATGTTTCCACCTATAAAATTCTCCCTTGCATCTCTGCAGATTCAACCTACAATGACTTCTATGGAGTTCAGGATTACCCTGTTGTGAAGTACTTGCGAAGACCCTTGTATTTTGAGGTAGAACTCCTGTACAGCAGGGATCCACAGGCTGAATTGTTTTTGGAGAACTGCTGGGCAACCTATTCTGCTGACAGGAATAGCTCTCCAAAGTGGGATGTTGTTGTGGACAGGTAAGATGCTGGAATATGATATTGCTGCTACAAAACCTAGGAATTGGAGTTGTGGCTGATGTGCTCCTGACCTACTTTCTCTTTCTAGCTGTGAGAACTCTGCAGATGAGTACTTGACCATCTTTCACCCAGTCTCCAGCAATGCAAGAGTGCTGTTCCCTTCCCATCTGAAAAGGTTTGAAGTGAAAATGTTTTCCTTCACAAGCGGCCAGGATGCACTGAAAGGACAGGTAAAGTGGAGTGTTGGTTTGGGGCATCTTGTACCACAATGTGTGGTTTGGATTGCTTTGCAAGCAGCAAATGGTCACTGTGCTCAAATCTTTAGTGAGTTGGAATGAAAACATATAACTGCACATTTGCAAGAAACACTTACTATGATGCAATATATTTTTTTCAATTCAGTAATCCTCATTGGATGATGGTCCTGCCTGATCTATTGATGCTTGTTTTTCTTGACAAGGTGTACTGTCTTTCAGATTTACTTCCACTGCAGTGTTGTGATATGCGATTTCAAACCGGCCATCAGACAGCCTCTGTAGCAGACGGTGCATTCCAGGAAAACAGAGGCTTGGTAAGAGCTCTGTCTGTTGGGGGGAGGGGGGACATTTTGCATGCATTTTTGTCCCTTTGTTTTGATGGACTCCTCCTAATTCCTCCTGTAGGTCGCAGTGCTGAAGGGATGGATGGTGGTGCAGTAAAGGCGTTTGTGTCTTCTGGCCCAATTGAGCTGAAGAGAGATGGATCCCTTCACTTTATGCCTAGAAGTGGTAATATGCATGATGTGAACACAATTACAGTTCAAGTAAAATATATAACTATCTCTTTATATTCCATTCCATTCCACTAACTATTTCTTTCTTCTCTTGCAGCCCAATTCAATGTGTGGTCCGTTCTGGGAGCTGCAATGGGTGTGTGTTCAGTGGTTGTCATTGTAGCTGGAGTTGTATATATTTGGAAAATGCCCAAAAGTGTGTGTTGATAAATAAAAATCTTGCTTGTAAAGGCTGTTTGGATTGTGTGGGGTGTGTGGTTGTTTTTTTTTTTTGTTTGTTTGGGTGCTTGACTAATTCTACACAGATTATATATTGGTGTGTGTCAGAATGGCCATGTTAATGGGATTCTCTCCTCTTACTGCTTTGCTTGTTTCCTGATCAGGCCATTCTCAATATGGTGTGTTATTCAAGGACCCTTCATTAATTCATTGTGAAGCCGGGGCAAAGACTTTCCTCCTCCATTGAGCTGTAACCCTATTTTTATATTCCTTCTTGCTTTGACATGCTACTTTCAGTATGCAAAGTTTAGGGTGAAATTATCAACACTCTATAATATATAATACCATGTTATAGCATCACAAAGTGTGTAGATTTATATGGGCTGTCTTTTTTTTTTCCGTTATGAATACAAGTTTTTATTTTGTTCACTGCGGTTTATACGTCTTTTACTGGAAGTGGTCCCTCGTGAGAGCTCCAAGTAAAGTATTAGTTTAGCTTTTCAGTTTTTAATACTGTGTGTACACATGAGTCTTACTTTACTGAGGAACTAGTTAAACAAACCACTGCTTGGCAACATGTTCTCTTTTGTTTTGACTGGTTTATATAGTCTGTTACTGGATAAACTCATTTTACGAAACACGTTCCGTAACAAACCGGTACACCCGATGCGGGGAATCTTTAGATCTGCACACCAGACCGAACCAGAAGTTCCATTCTTTGAGCTGTTTGGTAAAACAGAAGGACTAGATATATATCTATATAGAGAGAAAGAGAGCGTGGTGTTATTGGAACTGAATTCACTACAGCCGCTGGCAACCCCTTGTGTAATGTGTTTATATTATATAGAGGACGCTGAGTTTGATGCAAGACTCTCGTGCAGGCACATTCATATTATTAAACCTGCTCGCCGACTCTCCGGCACTGTCACTCTGAGTGCTCTTTGAAACACACTGGGTTTGTATTTATATACATGTTGGGTTAATCAGTGATGACTATCGGCGGCCCGTCTGTAGTAGTACTACCGGAGATTTTAATTGAAGATTTTAAGTGAACTGCATTCTGCTAAACAAAACATCACAACAGCAGCAGCAGCTCCATCTACTGGACAAAACCCAGACATGCATAAAACCTAAACAAGAAACTATTAGTGAGTCCTGAAAAAGAAAATATAATACAAAACATCTTAAAATCAAATGTTTATTTCTTAATCTAACCATTAGCTACTGTGGAACTACTTCTCTCAGTGGAAGGTGACACAAATACAAAACATTAAAATAAGGTTTAAAGTCTTCTTTATCTACCAACAACACACTCCTAGACCAGTTTAATAATAGCAATAATACACTCCAGGGTCTGTGTGTTATCATGAGATATATCACCACTTCCTGGGCGGTTGAAGAACTCCACTTCGTCTAGTGCCTCCCAACGCACCCAAGGCGTGGTGATATTACCTCATGATAACACACACACCCTGTCGTGTATTACTGCTTCATTAATGTAGTCATTAGGTTTATATGTCACATTACTTTGTTGTCACTGTATTGATTTAGATATTCGGGTTGGATCCCTCGGCAGCCAGCGGAACTCCAGCGTTTCTCCGACAACCACTGATAACCCCTCCCGTGATGATCGGCGCTGCCATGACAACCCATGACATCACCCGCACAAGTTACTACACGGCGAGTCATTTTTTGTAGTACAGTATTAACGTGTTATTGTTTTCACAAAATAACATCAATAAGATTATCAGATCACCTGCTAGTGTGTACTAAACAAAACCTCAAATATCAGTGAATTGATACAGAGACAAGCCGTGACACCAGCAAGGGGTTAAAATGAAATTAATAAATAAATTACCACATGAAACAAAAACACATGTGGGTGTATTTTAATCAAAAATCCATGCATCCATAATTCTGATTATTTATCTAAATAATCTCACAGCTAATTCTTTACAAATGATCAATTTCTATATTTCTTGGAGTGCTAATGTGGTGTTATAGTTTAACATATTAATGGATTTTAGAAATCATCTATGCTAGTCTGACCCTCAAACAGTTTTAAATATAATTTAGATTTAAATGGCAGGTAGTATATAAATCAATTTCTAAAACAGGTCGCATTTTGTAATTTAAATAGGCCTACGTATGAGCTACCAAAACGTATTTTTGTTTCATGTCGTTATTAATGTATTTACTTATTTATTTGGTTAAACTTCAATCCAGCCTTACATTTTAACTACTTGAAGTTACCACAGCGTGTCTATATATGAATTACTGACGAGTAATATTTGTGATTTGATTATTCTAGCAGATGAACTGATAATGTATGGATGTTATTTTGTGAAAACAATACAATATTAAAAAAAGAAATACTACAGCATTTAATAAATAAATAAATTATACACTAAACTGTAGCACATTTGTTTAGTCTTAATATCATAACAAATATAACTTATTATAAATACGTAACTCCTTTTATTTGTAGGAAAACGTTCTGGAACTGAAGTAAAGTTTTTTTTTTTTTTTTTTTTTTTTTTAATACAGTGCTATTTGAGTATTTAAAATATGGTTATATTCAAATGCCAGCAACGGTGTGTTAATTTAACGAAGCGCCTAACGCCGCTCGGAACGTTCGCATTTTTAAATCCTAACGGTCTCTGCTCAGCCTAGTGGAACGTTCACGAACCGGTTGCCTAGCAGCGTCTCCCCCTCCTTCTCTGCCCCGCCCTCTCGCCCTCTCTCGTTGCTCCAGCTAGGAGCTCAAATTTAGCTTCGTTATATTATCGCAATTCTTTACTAACTTTTACAAATTAGCTTATTAGGGGCTTCGTGTTTTTAAGATGGTTCAGGTGCAGTCCGGGCAGACTGACTGGAGCATCATTACAGTATACCGCACTGCGCTCAGCTTTGTGTGGCGACTGATTCACAAAATAATGAACGACTGTTAAATAAATCACATGTATTGCTTTTTAATGCTAAATATGTATCTGGTATTCTAAGTATTATCTACAATTAATAATTTAGCTATATTCATATTCAGAATGTAATACAGTATTAAGACAGGGTCCAGTATTATAAATAAATAAACACGCTTTAAGAGAAACAGCAGTGATGTTTACTGACCAATCCCATACATTCTCTATATGTTTCTACATTGTGGTTGCACAGGGACAAGGGACTCAGTGATGTTAAAAAAGAAAAAAAACTAGAGCCTACAATTAACTAATATAGAAAGGAAGGGGGGAGAAATGTATTGCATGTGTGCAGTACCTTACACTTTTCTCTATTAAATGTCATTTGCCATGTGTTTGCCCAGTTCTGAATGCTGTCTAGATCATTTTGAATGACCTTTGCTGCTGCTACAGTGTCTGCCACTCCTCCTATTTGGAACTGCAAACACAAGTCAAAAAGGAAGTTACAAAGGCCAAGAGAGATAGATACAAATGAACATTGCTAAGGGGGCTAAAACCAATTCCAAAATGTTTTTTCCAATATTATAACAGCAAGAGAACATTCAAAGAGGAGGTTAAATGTCTAAGAGATACAAATGGCAAAATCATAGACGAAGAAAAAAAATAGCAAATATATTAAATGATTAATTTCACAAGTTTTTACAAAGGAGGACATGGACAACATGCCCCACATGTCAACCTGTTCCTATCCAGTTTTAAATAACTTTAGCATTCAAGGAAATACACACACATGGATTAGAGTGATGACAATAAATGAGTGCTTTTTGAGTGATTTTATTGGTGGCAGTATGACAAGAATACACGTCATGTGAAATAAACCAGTCCGAAACGAGACATTGATGCTAATAGTTTTATTGGTGAAAAAGCTTTACAAAAAGAGAGAGGCTTTTACCCAGTTTCATGTAACAACAGATAGTGTTGTTTTGGCAGGACAGCATTTATACTGGTCAACAGTTTGAGCATTTGTTGTCATGAATGCAAATAAAAGAGATTTTAAAATAATTGAGAGATGAAGAAAATCTCTATATAAACACAATGTGTTTGTCAGTCTGTGAACAATGCCTGTCATGGGACACTTGTGACATCACAGGGTGGCTGTGAGGAGCTGGGAGAAGAAAGGAGTCTACTGGTCAAACCTGACCCGGTGCAGTGATTATGAGCTGGGGCAAATCAATCAAGCACGCTCTCCAAGTAACGCTTTGTATATGTGCCCATGTGCAGCTGTGTTTCTATTCAAACATGTGTGAGCATGTGATCTCACTGAGAATCTGAGACTACATGTTAAATAAGGACACCTTTCCATACAATGTAAAGACCTGCTTCATGAGAGGCAGGGAATCACCCAATAGAAAAACAATGTTTTCTCTATTATATATCCTTGAAGAGATTGACCAAATGCACAACAGGGAGCAGCTGTTTTAAACAAACTGGGAATGGCCTGATAGAAATAAGTATGGGTGCTGTAGCTGTGTGTGGGGAGAGGGATCACAACAGAAAGGTTACAGCCATGCTACAAAAGAAGGTTGCTGGTGTGTTTAAGCTTTGCTTACAGGTCTGCTGTCAGGTAAACTCCAGCACTGTGATCCCTGGGCGCTGCTGCTTCTCAGTAGTGCTGGCATCGCCTGCAGCGGTAGGTACGCCAGTCTGAAACCAATTGAAGACATTATCAGCAACCTGGGCAGAAAAGCTATTGTTCTGATCCATACCCTACAGAGCATTGCACAGCTAGGTAATGAGATTGTGGGGTGGTAATGGTCAGCATTGTCTAATAATATAGACAATCAGTGTCACACTGAGCTGCAGAATTGAACTCCCTCCCATGTGTAGATAGCATCCTCCACACTCTTTGTATTGCACTCCTTTAAATTACAAATTTGAGTAAAGCTTTGTGTAATTCAGCATGCAATTTCACAATCCCAAAGGGTATGGAATCAACTGCTAAACTGTGGAGCCACCACAACCTCGCAATACAATCCTATCAATAAAAGACATAGAAACCCTCTATACTAGTTCAAATGCCAAACATGTTTCTGAGGTTTTATTCAGAGCAATCCTAGATCAAAGCTCCTCTGTTTTGACCCCTGCTTTATATTTTCTTTCACTGAAATGACAAAAGTTCCACAGGAGATTGAGGTCAGTGGACCCTTCTTCTCAACTCAAAGCCAACCCTGACATAATGACCTCCCACAGAGAACTACTGTATGCACACCATAAAACAGCAGCAATCCCATTCATCAGATCTCCTGGGATTATTTGTGGAGTTGGTTACTCCGGCATGAGATCATACACATGTAATAAGTTTAAGTATACATTTCTTGATTGCAGGAGACAGGTTAGACTTTCCTCTTTCCAATAAGTTACGAATGACCTCAATCGATCAATAGTTTGAGACAATGCAGTTGAAAGATGAATCATAAACTCATCTTGATATTTCCAGTTGAAGGATTATGATGGATGGCATCTGTTATAAAACTTATTCCAACAATTCTGTGTCTCTCTTGGAGTTCCATCCATATTTGACCTGGTCGACCTCATGTTCTAAACTGATATGGAATGACACTTGGTTTTCTATTTCAAATTGTTCTAATATATCCCTCAGCCAATGTACACAGAAATAATAAGGCATACTCACAGCGAGCGCAGCGGTACCCATGATGGTAGTAGAAATAGTAGTGATAGTGATGAGCTACACAAAAAAGAAAAGATAATTAGGAACAGTCTATTTTTAACACAGAGCTTCTTAAACCCACTGCCTTCCACACTGTAGCCCAGAACTCAACCCCCTGAGCTACTCAGGGACAGTGGCCCAGTAGTTAAAGAAAAGGGCTTGATACCAGGAGGTTCACATCCCGGCTCAACCACTCACTCTCTGTGTGTGACCCTGAGCAAGTCAAAACGTAAAACTGGGGTCCTATTGTAAGTGACTGCAGCAGCAGTTGTTGATGCATAGTACACCCCCTAGTCTCAAAATCACTTTGAAGAAAAGCGACTGCTAAAAGACTAATGAATAAAAAAGTAATACTCAGATCCACAAGCATGCACATTGCCTTCCACTCTGCAGGGCACCACTTTCTCTAACCACTGAGCTAGTCAAACTCACTACCTTCCACACTGCAGCTCTGCACTCTACTCATTGAACTGCTCAATCCCACTACCTTCCACACTGCAGCTCTGCACTCTAGTCATTGAACTGCTCAAACCCACTACCTTCCACACTGCAGCTCTGCACTCTAGTCATTGAACTGCTCAAACCCACTACCTTCCACACTGCAGCTCTGCACTCTAGTCATTGAACTGCTCAAACCCACTACCTTCCACACTGCAGCTCTGCACTCTAGTCATTGAACTGCTCAAACCCACTACCTTCCACACTGCAGCTCTGCACTCTAGTCATTGAACTGCTCAAAGCCACTACCTTCCACACTGCAGCTCTGCACTCTAGTCATTGAACTGCTCAAAGCCACTACCTTCCACACTGCAGCTCTGCACTCTAGTCATTGAACTGCTCAAACCCACTACCTTCCACAATGCAGCACTGCACTCTAGTCACTGTGTCACTGAAGCCTCTCAGCAAAGCTACACTGATAAACAATTTGTGCCCTGATTGAAAATAATAAATAAAACCCACTGATTGCTGCATCAAATAAAGTAGAATCCATTTACTTACCATAGTAGCATCTGTACCTTACTGTGAAAGATAAAAGTGATATATTGAGTTCAGTCCATTTGAAGTCACTGCAGTGGCTGCTTTATACAAGAATGGGGCCTCAGTAGTGTATTAGAGAGCTATATATTTCAAAGGAGTGTCTCTCTATTTGTACATTTCTATTATTGGCAAAATCCAAAGCCAGGGCTCCTTCTTTATATCCCCTCCCACAGGATACAGAACACCTCACTATGTGAGTATGTATTAAATGAAGATGTCATTTCTTATTAAGAGCAGCTCATTCATACTATTATACAATAATACCCCATTCCATATTCTCAACATCAGCTGCAAGAGGCCCCATTGTTAACATGTATTCATTTCTTGTGAAGCGCACAGTACATGTGTATTGTATTGTAGTGTGCAGTCACATTTTTATTAAAATATCAGATTCACACTTACCACGAGCACAGATGCTGTAATCTGAAAATGAAATAAACATACACCATTAAATTCAATTTAAATATATATATATACAGTTCATTTCTACATATTAATGTACCATAATTAAATAAAATACTTACAACAGTAAGCTGTTCCAAAGAAAAAGAAAAACAGAAACAGTGGTTATTGGATTTAATAGTTCACTTTATATTCATGTTTGTGTTCCATTTACTGGAATGTTTTCTTTTCCTCTGAGAATATCAGTTGATTCTGATAGCTGTTACAGGCTTAATGAAGACACCAAGGGGCACATTTCAAAGTGTTTCCTCCAGTCTGTCCAGAACTATGAAACCACTCCATGGTAGAATATGCTGTAATACTGAAGTGTTTCTCAATGTCTTCAATCAATTGACCTGCAGTCTACAATCCATGCAGTTCACCCAAACCAGGAGCCAGCTCCAGAGAGACACACACTTACTTCTGTAGTGTCTTTTGGACAGGGCATCCTTCTTCACTACCATGGACTGTGTCAGGACCACTTCAGAATCCACTTCAGGAGACAGAAAGCATGTGAAGATCATTAAACAAACAGTAGGTTGCATCCCTTCTATTTAAACACAGACCATGTTGAGGAACTCTCCAAATTTGGATTAGGATTTCAATGTACATTAAAGAAGATTGCTGAACAGTAAGGAGTGTGTGTTACGATGTTTTCCCCTGAGTTCAGGAGCTGCTCTTCAGTTCTAGTTGCCTGTCTTAGATATATGTACAGAATGTAGGCTGGATCAGTCAAAGTGTCTTTATAGAAGAGCCAGTGACTGGATCACGCTTCCTTCTGCTTTCAATTCACTGCTATGCACTAGATGGTGATGGCACTTACTAACAGAAAGATATTTCAGTCTGCATTACATATGAAAAGAATCACACAGACTTATGCACAAAACAACTGTGGTCAACTATGAAAGGCGCTATATAAAATAAATATTGATAGATAAAAAGGTAAGGGAACAGGACAACCTTTTAGTCAAGTTATTATATCTCAGTTGGGCGATCCTTCTTACTGACATTTAAGGTGATCAATTAATACAATAAGTCTTATTAAAGGTGCTGCATCAACACATTTAAATGCACATGTTAAATGCAAACAGGTGAAATATTTTCAAAGTGTATATCCCTCAAGCTTTGTGTTTTCCTCTTCCGCATCAGTGTGACAGACAGACAGACAGACAGACAGACAGACAGAAACACACTCAACAGAAGAAGCTATAGGCCGTCTGTACTCACTGTCAGCTCTTTTCTCCATCATATTGTCTCCTATCAGGTAAAACAGAAATAGGTTTATACACTTAGACGTACATTAGGAAACAGATCTGGGCACTTTGTGTTAGCGCCAGTAGAGAAACAGCAGCTAAATGTGCTCAGATTCACTGGGGTTTGGCCTTAAGTCTATCATCTGTAATTCACAATGTGTTCCTCTTGAAGGTTTAACGTTGTACCCACACACGACCCAGACGTGCTTTTCAAAGGACTCACCCAATCCGCTCTCCTTTGAGTCCATCGCTGTCCAGTTCAGCATCACTGTCACCTGAATCCTCTGCCTCTGGAACAGGGAGAAGAGAGCTTCATGAAGCAATGAAGGATTCCCTCGACTGCAGTGCACAGCTTCATAGGACACTCAACACAGGGAGGGAGAGAGTTCCCCATTACATTGCAATGCAGAGCTGTGAGGTTTAACCAGGAGATTTCTGGATATACAGTAGCCCTTGATGTTATGCATGATTAGTGATGATTAGTCAGGTTGAGTTTCTAAACAAATTGTGTGGTCTGTCCAGGACTGTGCTTTTTTGTCATTGCTTGTCATTGTCATTGTCTTTCTTTCTTTCTTTCTTTCTTTCTTTCTTTCTTTCTTTCTTTCTTTCTTTCTCTTTCTTTCTTTCTTTCTTTCTTTCTTTCCTTCCTTCCTTACCCAGTGCTCTCTTGTTCTCCACTGCTCCTTCCTGCTCCTCTGAGTCTTCCAAAGTGTTGCTGAGATCTGTAAACACAGGCTGTGGTTACATTTTTAATGAGAGCAGTCCTGTGTTGTATCCAGTGCTATGAAAGGAATGACACCATGGAATGGAGAATGCAAACGGACCAATTAGCAAAACTGATTTTTTTAAATTTTATTAAGATTTTTGTATCTGTATTGAAAACATGTAATTATGGTCATAAAATTCTGCACTTTTGTTAATAACTGCAACAGTGTAGAATAGTTGAATTAATATTATATAAATAAACCACTTTAAAGTGCCACATATTATATAAGGCAAGGAATTGTAATAAATCAACTTGCAGTAAACAGTTTGCATTTTTAATATCTCAAATAAATTATTATATTAAATCTGCTGTATAAAAAGTGGTTTGAATATTAAGAGCAGGTCTATATGTTTCAAGGATATGTATATTTTGTGAAAAAGGTAAATCAAACTGAATGAACATTTTAAAATCTCAGTGTATTTTATACACACCCTGCAATGGTTTATTGAAGAGATGAGCAGGAGGCAAGATCGACTCGAAGGGAAATTTCAAATGCAAACCTTGATTTGTCCCCATGGTGGGAGGTGGTTGATGCAACACATGGGAGTTTTCAAGTTCTTTAAATGCTGTGTCTTATTCTAGTGGAGTACAGGCTCATCAAATCAATCCCCAAGACAAGTAGACAAACCTCTGTGTTGAGAATATAGGATTGAGTTCTGGAAGAATGGATCTTACCCAGTTCTCTCTTGCTGGCCTGGTAATCATCATCTCCCAGCTCTTCAGAGTCCTCAAGGAGGCTCCTTGCATCTGCACACAGAGGAAATGGAGGGGGGAAATCATTCTTTTAAATGGCAATGTACAAATTAAGAACAAAGAAGGATATTCTTATGGTAAGTTGATTATTCAATGATGCAGCATTGAGGAAAAGCCTACCTTCTCCACTATGTTATCTCATGGAAGACTGTCTGCTATCTCCCTACCCTTCTGTTATTCTGATGAAAGTCAGTCAATGCCATCTCTTCCCCCATTTATTTTAGGTTGAAGGCAATCAATGCAATCCCTCCCTCCCTCCCCATGTTACTCAGGAGAAAGGCAGTCTTACCAGCCCCTGACAGAAGTCATGCTGTCAGGACCGAGAGGAGAATGGCTCTTGTAGTCCAGGGTTTCATCTTGACAAGGTGCTGATGCTGCTTTTCCACTCTTCAGCTGCTCTGGTCCCTCCACCCTGCTCTGTTTTATACCCTCTCCCAGGCAAATGCACTCCTTCACCACTAAACCCTCATCAAGGACCCTTTCTTTCTCTACACTGTGATACTGTGTGATGCCCTCCTCTTCCAAAGTTCCATACTTCACTTGAAAACTATTTCCTCTATACCCTATGATCCAAATCTATTGACACAGTGTCAGTGATCTCAATTGTTCTCTTAACACAGTGCAGGATCAGTGCTGGGATCAGCAGGTGCAGACAGGGGGCCCCATATACAGTATTAAAGGCAATAGAATGATTAGTTATCAGTCATGCAAAATGAAGCATTCTCTGTAATTTCATATCTACAGTACAGTACTGCAAACACCTGGCTCACAAACATGTTCATTATACCAGGTGTTGTGGTTGAGCTGCTTCTTTCATTAGCAAATCAGTCAGCTGCTGTACGGTGTGGAGTGCATGTTTCTTATTGAAACATTTCACAATTGTATTACTAAGTCTCTTTTTAGAAGGAAAAAAGTAGGATTGAAATACACAGTGGGTGTGAGAGAAAGACCTTGGTGTTGTGATAGACTCATTTCTACCAGCAACGGGGAAGCAATGATAAAGGTGAAGACTAATCCCAGGGCTTAAAGGAACGAGCTGTGAAGAGGGGACTGAATTTGTTTAGCTTGAACACAGAAAAATTAGGGGGACTTTACTGAAGTCTTTAAAAACTTGAAAGGTGTTGACAAAGTGAACCCAAAATAATACCTCAAGCATAGCACTGACACCAGGGTCAGAGGGCACTGCTGAAAATTAAGTGTGGATAGCCATAGGACAGAGTGTGGTGGGGGGATGGAATGGGTTACCAAGTCATGTTGTTAGGGCTGGGATCCTTTAAGACCAGACTTAACAGGTTTGAGATCAATCAGCTGCTGCACTGATGGGCCGAATGTCCTCCCTGGTTCTGTGTTCTGAATTCTGGATCTCCAGTGTGCTGGCATTGATTGATAACTCCTCTCCAGAGTCAGTTGTTTTCGTTGTACACTCAACCAACCCTAAATATGTTGAGAGAACAGTTGAGGGAACTAAATCTATTCAGTCTGGAACAAAAAAAAAGACTAGAGGAGACTAAAGGTTTTAAAAAGTTGAAGTTAACTGTAGTCACTCTTTCAAGCACAGCAGAGAGACCAGTACTAGAGAGAGAGGGGAGTATTCAACACATCGGGAGCAGAAATCACCTTGTTAAGAAGCAATGGTATGCAGCCCATTAACGTGCTAAAAGCTCTCTGGTGCACCCTGCTGGACACAGTATTGATTTTCCACTTCAAGCTGCCTGCATGATAACTGTGGTATACTGTGCTGCGTCTTGAGGTACCGCAGATTCACCATGGTATCAGGGAAGATTCCACACAACACACTGCAAGAGGCTGAGCAATGCAGGAGGAAAAAAAGAGAAACTTGCACTCCTAATAGCAATCTATTTAATATATTACTAATGTGAAGTAACACAATCAGAATGCTCAACAACATGATGAACACAGATTTTTGTGAGTTTTTGATCTGAACAAATTGTGATTAAGGGTGACCATATTTATCAAGCAAGTTTATTCTTTTGTTTTCAGTTAATATTTCTGTATTTAGTCGAATGCACTCCTGTTGTTTAGGTGTCCCCAAGTGTGCATTTCTGAGAATGGTCTCGAGTCCTGTAAGAGTCTGCAACTGACTTCACTTCTTCACACTAAGTGCAAGGATAGGATTATACACCTGTGTGAATTTTATGGTGTCTTTTAAGGTGTCCTACCTGGCTGAAACTCTTCCCACAAACAGCACAGTGATAAGGTTTCTCTCCTGTGTGAATGCGCTGGTGCCTTTTAAGGGATCCTAAGTCACTGAATCTCCTCCCACAAACAGAACAGTGATAAGGTTTCTCTCCTGTGTGAATGCGCTGGTGCCTTTTAAGGGATCCTAAGCCACTGAATCTCCCCCCACAAACAGAACAGTGATAAGGTTTCTCTCCTGTGTGAATGCGTTGGTGCATTTTAAAGGTTCCTGAGTTATTGAATCTCTTCCCACACTCAGTACAGTGATAAGGTTTTTCTCTTATGTGAATGTGCTGGTGTGAATGAAGATTTCCTAACTGTGTGAAACTCTTATCACTGGTCTGTATGTGGGAAGGTTTCTCTCCTGTGTGAACGCGCTGGTGTCTTTTAAGCAGTGATATATGATTGAAACTCTTCCCACAATCAGCCCAGGAAAACGTAGTCCCTCCTGTGGGATTTCCCTTGTGAGTTTCAGGAGCGTCTAATTGACAGGAACTTTTCCCACCTTTAATAGAATGAGGCAAGGTCTTCAAGTTGCCCTGGGTTTCAGAATTGTTAAAACACACAGAATGTGCCGTCTCTGTACTCTCCACAGTAAGTGGGTGTCTGTCTTGTAAAGAAGGGATTGTAACTGAGTGAGTTCTCAATGTCTTCACATTTTCTTCTTGGGGTGTCGTCTCTCTGTGTTTCTTGCACTGTGGTTTGCCTTTAGAAGAGTTTTTGCACTGGGGTGATAGAGTGGAGTCGTGTTCTCCTTCATCTACTTTAGAAGCTAAAGAAAGAAAGAGAAGAGAGACAAAGGTTATTGTACAGCATTCTTCCACATGCACTGTTCTGAACACAAGCGAATGAGCAGTTCAGTGATTGGTTGCTTGAGATGAGGTGGATTCATTCACCAGTTAGTGTCCCGCAAGTTTCAGTCACAGCAAGAATGATGTCAACATGTCAGCCAAGTGGAAAATGAAAAACAACATGCTTTTTTTAATGTTTAAAATGGAATATTTTAAATCGAGCCAATAGAGCATCATGAAAAATCCTATTTAGTACCTGCATTTTGATAGTACTGCAATGTATCTAATATTTCATTTGTTTTTTGATAATTAATAATTAATATAGAAATTATCTGTTGAGCTGGTCTGCTGTACAGAACACCTCCACACACATACTTACTGTACTGTGACAATAATAACACAGCAATGCTTACTGTGAGACACACAAAAGTGAAATGTGGCGTTGCGAGCAAACATTACAGTCCTCGGGATAGTTGACATGAGATGAGCTTTTAAAAATGAAATAAAATAAGACTCTCATTTTTGCGATCCTGCTGCATACATTCTCCACAGAAATTCTCTACTGAAATGTTTCTTCTGGTGACGCTGAGCAACCCGACTGGATTTGGCATCACCCAGTGATGGGACATGTGATCCCTGCAGCTCTGTAAAGCTGTGGGAGCAGCACAACTGCAAACAGTCTACCAGGAATGAGGGAAGGCAAAGATCTAACACAGGGGTGTCCATCCAGGCACAGGAGTATCACTTAATATAACTGAAAATGTTCAATGTGGAGCGGAATGGCCTCCAGGAGCGTGATTGGACAACACTGATCTAACAGCATTCAAAAGAGGCGTGGCAGCGGCTGCACATCTAGCAGGTGTCTCGGGAGCAAGCTCAGTGATGTCCTTGTTGACATAATGGTGGGGCAGCTCCCCTTGGTTAAAATATGACTCTTCAGCACACTGCTGGTGTTCAGTACCAGGTTCTGCAGGATGAATAGGCAGCTCAATGCTGCTTGTTTTGTAGGATTACCTCTGAATTCCAGTTCACATTCAGATGGAGAGTCATCATACAGGTTGGATCCCAGCTTGTTGTTCTCCTCAAGTGTACAGACATGATTTTCATGGGGAAGTTCCTCTGCGATGGAGGCACATTCCTGCTCTATGAATTCCTCTTTAATAGGAACACATTCCTGTTGAGGGACCTCTTCATCTTTAACACATGCCAGCTCTGTAACCTGCATTAGACTTGCACACCACTCCTGCTCAAAGGACTCCTCTTGTGTGTAATCTGCTTCTATCTTTGGCCCCTCCTGTGCTTCAGATTCAGGGATAGCGTGGCTCTCCATGGGATCTGTGGGAAACAAAACTGTATACAATTAGATCTCTTACTTACTAGCTAGGTTTGTTAGTTGCTTTGATCAGGGATTTAAAGTTACTGTTCCTCAGTTATTTCGTATAGGGGTGAGCCGGTATAATAGTTTGGTGGTTTAGGTACATGATGGCATTGATACCATTCCTGTTATTCTACATTGCAATTATCGGTTAATGCTGTGTTTGTGTTCCTATGAACAAAGTAAAGGAAAAGGCATTTTCATATGAACATCTTTTTATTCTATGTCCTGTACAAAACAAGCCTCAGTGCTGCTGGGCTTTCTCACCTCCTGTAGCCTCACACTGGAGCATTGCATCCACTTCTACCTCCCTGTCAATCACCATCATGACCTCCGTTCTGCCTTTGCATTGTTCTAATGCAAACATCCATTTCTCTACTGCAAACAAGCTTAGAAACCAAGCCTGGAGACTTGCAGTCTTAGCAAAGTGTCTGAGGAATGTCTTTTTGTTACCTGATCCTGTATTGTGAGAACGGTTTTGAAGGAAACGGTCAACGCAGAATACAAGTTTCAATGTGTCAAATACAATGAGCAGACAAGCGACTGCAGCAGGATAGCCTGCTTATTCTCAAAGCAGTTTCATTTAAACACGTGATTTACACAACTCAAACTTTTTAAAGTGCAGCAATATGTTTTCTGTTCAAACTCCACCTGTGTAATAATCATTAGCAACAACACTGGAAGCTTACTTGTGCAACGTCACGTGACCTGTAGATATAAATCCAATAACATCCCTTGTAGTATTAAAATACATTTGTAATGGTGTGGCTCTCCCTATTGTATGTATCCTGTGCAAACTCATCTCTGCTCTTAAATAATAACCTGGATTAGTAAATGTTTATAAGCAATATGAGCGATCGTTTCCTAATTCTGCTTACCATCAGCTGAACAAAGTACTTTATTTAGAGACTCAATCTAGAGATTCAATAAAATGATACAATTCAGTTGACACCTTACTGTGTTGTATTTACTTCCTCCAACTTCAACCCTTAATTGAACTTGTGGAACCACTCGGGTCCAAAATCTTACAGCGGATTGGTGCAGGCAGGGTGCTGCTGCCGTCCCCTTTATTCACACAGTGAGGTCTGGAAAAATCGTGTAAATGAGTGTGTGTGGAACAAGAAGGAAACAGGACTAAAGCAAAAGAACGAGCAGCGAATGAGCCGCGACTGTAGCAAAGACAAACTCAACAGCACTGGAACGGAATACGATGAAACCATTTATCTAAAAATAGATTCGCAGTCAAACAGTTCAATCAAACACTGAAACCCGATGTGCTGCTGCCTGTATGTTGATATTAGATCACAAAGGTAGTTTAAGGTGCTGGATTGACCAAGCAATACCACACAATAAAATCAATCTTACCTTGAAATATTAAAGGCTGTTTAATGTCTGCATCTACAGCGTTTATACACCCTCGCACAGCTTTCAGCTCGCTCTCTGATATTTCCAATCTCAGCTTCAGACTTTCATTCTCTTTCTCCTTTCCAGCCATTTCCACTTGGAATTCAGTGAATTTGCTGCCGACAGCTTTAGTAATCGCACACAAGACGGTGTGTAGAGCCGCTTTCACTGCGTGCTCGATGGTAGAGGCGAGCTCGTCTTGAAAGAGCGACACGGACACGCTGCCGTCCATCTTCACTGGTTTGAGTTTCAGACTGGTCTAGTAGCGGAATCCTCTTTTCAATCAGAAACGCCGCCTGCGGTTTGTATTTAGTAATATTTATTTTTTTACTGTAGCCTTCCCATTCAAATATATTCATCACTTCTTCTAGTGTGATAAAGAAAGAACACAAACAACATGCTTTGCAAGGAGTAACTTTACTTTGGTCTTTCAGAATCGCGCAGAGCTCTGCTGGAGCTTCAACGCGTTTGTTTCTCAGTAAATCATCTCATTGAAAAGCTCGACTTGTCTGTAGCTGCGACTGACGCGCTCCGCTCTGTGTGTGAAATTCAACACAGAAAAGGGATGCTTTCCTTTTCACGGAACTCCGTGCAGGTAACAAACAAACACAAAAATCACTAATTATTAGAAAACATTTCATCCCAGCCTAAATACTTTAAACAGCAGGAGACAGCGTGTTGTAAAATCATCACTGACTGCAGCCACCTCTCCACACATGAACAAAACAAACCTCTCTATTTCCTGAACTGACATGAAAGCGTCACTAGCAGAAGGCGGGCCTGGTTGGACCCATCGCGTATTATTGGCTGTAGAAACACTCTATCCCCAGCATGTGAGTCTGATTGGCTGGCCTCCCTGTCGAGGCGGTTATGAAACTGGATGCCAGAGTTCGCCATGTTGGCTCTTTCAGCGCTGTGTTCAATGCGATGCATTCAGGCGCGTTAAGTAAGTGAGCCGCTCAGAAAGCACACGGAGCTGAATTTAAATGACTTAACGCTCTGCTACAGGAGAGCGCTGAGCGACTTTTAAAAATGGAGAATAATAATGATTTGCTTGTTTGTGTTTCTGAGGTGATGGTTGATGAAATGGCCCCGTGTGAAGTTACTGTCCCCTGCTGGACCTCGCTGAGTTCGGCGCTCTGTTTGGACTGAACCTCATATCTGGCTGTGTTTAATACCGACAATACCGACGTTAATAATGAACATTATGAATAATATTAATACTACAAGCCTAATAATAATACATTAATAACTATAAAACAGCTCTACATTTAAAAAGAAAAATGAAATGATAAAAATTCGAATTTTTTACATTAACCATTTTTACATTATTGTCTACATGCATCATCTCAAATAATTACAATGTCATTTATCAGACCCTTCGGCGTTGTCTTTTGAAGAATTAAACCTGCCAGACCGAACGCAGGCTAACATTCAATCAATCAATCAATTAATCATATATATTTTCTATAGCGCCACATATGCGCTTCACAAAATCTACTTAAAAACAAGAAAATATCTAATTGTAAGCCTGGTCGAACAAAATAAGTCTTCAGTGTAATTTTAAACAAAGAGCGCTTTCCAAGATTTAAGATGCTTTAGAGACTGAATATTGGAATTGGCAGCCGAAACTGGGGGATAAAACTGCCTGTGATCAAAGTGGGCAGAAAAGTTGCATACTTTGCATACCGTATTTGGGAGAAAAGAAAACGGATCATCTCTGATTTGCAATGTTTCCATGGTTCGGCCCGGCCGCTGCCGTGTGGCTGGTTAAAACGATGAGTTCAGTTTTTTTTCTGCTGCTTGGTAATTCACTCATGAGGCAGCTGCAGCAGAGTGGCGCAGCGGAAGCGTGCTGGGCCCATAACCCAGAGGTCGATGGATCGAAACCATCCTCTGCTAGCTTGTTTTTCTTCTGTTAGCAAAGTAGTTTTTCTAAAATATTAACTGAAGGCAATTAATTAGTATTACATTTCGCAATCAAGGATGATATAATGCGCAAAGATACTTGTCTTTCATTCGAGCTGAAATAAATTATAGCGCTTTGAGATTATATATGTTACTAGCAGATTGTTTAGAAATTTACTTAAATTATATTACAACTGTTCTAAAAAAGAATGTTATCTCGAAAAAGGAGCCTTGTCAAGCCGAAATAGCTCAGCTGGGAGAGCGTTAGACTGAAGATCTAAAGGGCCCTGGTTCGATCCCGGGTTTCGGCAAACAGCAAGAATAATTTTGTTTTGTATTATTTTGAACTAAAAAACAGAACACATTTTTTTCTTCAGTGTAATTGGAGGAAATAATAACATATTACAGTGCCATCTAATGTGATTAAGAAATGAAAAAAAAAAAACACCGTCTCTGGGTGTAATCACAATTACATGTATGCAAACCAATGCAAGCAAACTTCAAGCCATTTATATTTAGTCCCAAATAACACAAACTCTTCCATTGCTAAAAAAATATATAAAAAAATCTCCCTTTGTGTTTCTCGGAAGGCATACGATGGAGGGCGCACTGCAGTTTTCAGTCTGGGGAATATTACAAATTAGCAGACTGTGCTTTAAAATACACATGTAGGGCGGGCGTCTCTGTTACAAAGAATTGTCACACTTTGTATTTATCTCCATAATGCGTTGGGACTAAATACGCAGATACATTAAAACTATTTGGAGAATGCGGGCATCGATCCCGCTACTTCTCGCATGCTAAGCGAGCGCTCTACCATTTGAGCTAATTCCCCTTGAATTGTGCCAGCGATTCTCATAGGCTACATCGCAGCTTGATACGAGCAATTCAGATTGTCTTTTTGGCAATGTAAATTCAAAAAAAATAAATTAACTAAATAGCAAATATTTCGACTAGAGGTATGTTTTCAATTTCTTCAAAAAGTAGTCTCAGCTCGTTGATTCAGTCTCTTTAAAATCCACCTCTGTGTCCCGATGCAGCAGCGCTGTGTGCTGTGGCTCGAGCTTGTTTGAGGTGGCAGGCAATGCAAAAATGCCAAAACTTGCTTTTGTATCACATGACAAACTTAAGGTATGCTTTAACGACTTGGCTGTCTCAAGTTAGTTTGTATTGTTAATGGAACACCTCGTTGTTGCACAGTCATTGTATCATATGAAGTAGAGCTTGCCAGTTGGGGGCGATGGTCTGCCAATAAAAGTTAAGACTCTATTTGAAAGGATCATTTCTAGAGTGAAACATGTTTTGAAGGGATTGGTCTCGGTATCCACCAGGAGGAGTGGGAGTGTTTTCTTCTCAGCACCGAGCTGACAATGAGTGTTGTTTTCGGGCACCTGCTCGCTGCTAGTGATGACACTCCAATCTTCAGTCGGGGGTTGTTGAAGGAAGGGGACACATTTTGAGTGCGTATCTCACACTGGTAGAAACGCAGAAAAAAGAAACCATCAAGCCTACAATTGTTCAGTTGTTTAAATCAATAAGCAAATTTCAAATGGATCAATGCTAATGTTAAAACAATTTAAGAACACTTTAAATAGGCCTTGACTGATATAAAAATATAGTAATGTGATTTGCACTACGCAGGACTAGATGAGCTTAAATAAAAACATTACATTTGAAAATAACCTGTGCTTATCCCCACTTACAAGGAAGAGTGGCATCCGTTTCTTTATTAATGAACCAAAGATAAAGACGTTACAAATGAGAGAAGAGTGCCATCTAGTGGAGAAAGAAAAAGCACAATGGCAATAGACACGTTCTGCAGTATAGCCTATGGAGTTCTGTTACAGGCGAATCTCTCCATCTCCATATTGATCCAGGTCCATTTCGTTGTTTGAGGTGATCTTGGTGCAAACAGAACGAAGATCACGTGTCGTGTCATTGAGATCTCTCTATCTCACTTAAACAGACGGCTGCGTTTCTCAAGATGCTCCAGCAAGCGCTGCTGCTTGCAAATGGAGAGCATGTAAACAAACTGGACAACCAACATTATCAATCAGTTATTTTTTTTTATTTTTTTTAAATCAAGGTTTATGAATACACTGTTTATGAATACGCAGTGTATTTCACTGGATTAATAAAAAAACAAACATAATATATGAATGTAAACACTGAAATTCAAACTGGCCTCAGTTCTACTCTCGATTTAGAACAATGCACAACCAAACCTTTGAATTGCAAAGTACAACAGAATGCATGCCAGTGGAGGCAGCGATATACATGAAGTAAATGAGATACCAACAAAAGCATATTGTTCAATAATTAAGAACGCTTATTATAACTCAAATGTAATGTTTCTTGTAATATTCGCAGTTTTGTCGAAACAATCCATATTCAATTTTTCCCGCCAAACTTAAACAGATTCGAATCGATTTTTACAAGAAAAATAAAATTCATAAAACCCGATAAACATTTAAGTTTATGAAACTAAAACTAAATGTATTCCCAAATAAATACGTAAGTCTCCTTACCTTAAACATTTCCATTTTAAAATGTGCAGAGAACTGAAATGAGAATTGTACTCTTTTTGCGGTATTTGGGTGGCTCTCAGAAGAGCCTTTGTGTTGTAAAGACGGAGCAGGGGCGGTCTCGGTTTACTTGGAGCTGGTGTACTTGGTGACGGCCTTGGTGCCCTCAGACACGGCGTGCTTGGCCAGCTCTCCGGGCAGCAGGAGGCGCACGGCTGTCTGGATCTCCCGGGAAGTGATGGTGGAGCGCTTGTTGTAGTGAGCCAGGCGGGACGACTCGCCGGCGATGCGCTCGAAAATGTCGTTGACGAACGAGTTCATGATGCCCATCGCCTTGGAAGAGATGCCGGTGTCGGGGTGGACCTGCTTCAGCACTTTGTACACGTAGATCGCGTAGCTCTCCTTCCTGGTCTTTCTGCGCTTCTTCCCTCCCTTAGGCTGGGTCTTGGCAACAGCCTTCTTGGAGCCTTTCTTCGGCGCGGGTGCAGCTTTCGGTTCTGGCATTTTCCTTCTCTGATGCTTTTTCAAAGATGAATGAGTAACCAGCCCCAGAGCCCCAGTATTTATACAGCCTGTATGCAAATTATTACTAAACAATCCTTTAGAGTGAGAATGTTGACCTGGTAACCTAGCAACGCTCCCGGGTGACGGAGAACTTCGATGTGATTGGTTGTTCACTGGAAACGCAACAGAGGGGGTGGTGACTTTGCCGCGAGCTGAGATCTTTTTTTTCTCTCTCTCGAGTTCAGGTTTGAATTCGGCGCCTTTTTTCTTGAGCGGTTAGTTTAGATCTTTTGTTTTTCATTTATTAAATACATGAAGAACTCAGTATACAGCAATACTGAAATCCACACCCGATGCGTCTTAAATATAGAAATATAAATAATCAAACCCAAGTCACTTTTTGTGCTCATTAAACACGTTAAATGTAGAAACACACGATCAATGCTGATGCTTTTCGATTTCTTCCTCATCCCAGAGTCCCGATTGTTTCACAGCAGCTTGAATGGCGAAACTTCAACTCAAATACAGAAAAGACGACATCGTGGAGCTCAAAGCTGAATCAGGATCTGCTGCTTTTAATTTATTATACTGATTACAAAATGTACTGAAAATAAAATTAGATAAGACTTTAAGTGTTTTTCTCTTGTCTGACTTCAATTCTGCAGGGAATCGGATAAAACCGAGCTCGTATTTTCTCATTATTACTGAAAATGTTCACTTTTTAAAATACAATTCCATTCAATTAATTGATTTTATTGATTTATTCACGGAAATGCTTATTTTAATTTTATTTTTTCTGGATTTGTGGAAAGAGTTAAAAATCCCACTTTAGTTTAAGCCTAAAATACCCTCGTTCCACAGCGTGAAATAGGTCTAAATAGCCATTTTAAAACAACAAAGAAAACACTTGGAGATAACAATATAAAACATTCTGAAAAATGTGATTTATTCTTTTGAAGATTTTAGTGGTGTATTAAATTGAGGTCGTTTCAGAATTGAAAACTCTTTAAATGAAAAGGTGGGCGGCTCTTAAAAGAACCTTTGTGTTCGTGTCCTTGTGTCCAAATCTTTAACCTCCGAATCCGTACAGAGTGCGACCCTGGCGCTTCAGAGCGTACACCACATCCATAGCGGTGACGGTCTTTCTCTTGGCGTGCTCAGTGTAGGTGACGGCATCCCGGATCACATTCTCCAGGAACACCTTCAGCACCCCGCGGGTCTCTTCGTAGATCAGCCCGGAGATTCGCTTCACTCCTCCGCGGCGAGCCAGGCGGCGGATAGCGGGCTTGGTGATGCCCTGGATGTTATCACGGAGCACTTTGCGATGCCGCTTGGCGCCTCCTTTCCCGAGTCCTTTACCACCTTTGCCTCTTCCAGACATATTGTAGATCCGTATTATGAAAATAACACAATACTTGAAACGAGGGCTGAGGTTCTATTACATACACGCAGACCGGACCTGATTGAAAAAGAAGCCAGCAAAGAAGAGCGCGCACACATTAGACCCGCCCACCACTGAGCCGTGTCTGTGAGCGCGTGTTAACCACCAAACTGCTGACTCGCATTCCCTGCATAGTGTTGCTGATTAACAACGCGAATGTGAATGTATTTATGGAAATGTCCTTTAACCTAATTCCAAATAAGTTTTTACACATTGTTTTCCAACATAATGGTTATGTATTTCCCTGCGTATTGCAGTTGTATTTCTGCAGAGGCAAACACACAGTGGAAAAAATAACCTTTTTTCCTCACCAGGAGGCAGAGGTGGCATTGCCTCTGAAATACACTACTAATGAAATATTTAAACTACTCAGAGAATGCTGTGCTGATGCCAGGGTACTTACATTGTTGCAACAAGTGTGGGTCAGGGATGAAGAGAAATACAATTCAACAAAGTAATTCTCCCAATCGATTACAAGGGGATGATCCGGCAGAACGTGCTGCAGTGTGTTAACCGCACCGCACATAAAGGTGATTAAATGTCCAGTTTTACAATCTTCACGCTTCAAACTTAAGTTGTGTTTGACTAGCTTTCTCGTTTGTGAATCCAATCATACAGTTACTTTAAATAATACAATTGTCATCTTATATTCAAAAAAATCTAGCTAAGTACAGAGTGAGCTGTTTGGTTTCGCTGGAGGATAGTGCAGTTTTGGTCACCTCAATTAAAAATGCAGTAAAGGTCCTCATTAAAGAATACGTTATATTGTAAACACAAGCCTTCTGCTTTGATACCCCCGGTTGTTTGTGTACATTTGTTTCAATTTCTTTATCAAATTGTATATTTTGTGCAGCGTGAAAACACAAGACAGGACGTTTTCATAATGAATCTGTTGCCTGCGGGTCAGTTGAGTCTACACGGTTCTCATCGTGTGGATAAGTTCCGCTCTCTGCCTTTCTGCTCGCATTCTGTGATACGCAGAACAGTTCAGCATTACGTGTGACTTTTCGCCGTGTTGAAATATTAGACATGGCAGAAACTGCTCCAGCACCAGCCGCTCCTGCTCCGGCTAAAGCTCCCAAGAAGAAAACCGCGGCAAAGCCCAAGAAATCGGGTCCCAGCGTGTCGGAGCTCATCGTCAAGGCATTGTCTGCCTCCAAGGAGCGCAGCGGGCTGTCCGTGGCGGCGCTCAAGAAGATCCTGCAGGCCGGCGGCTACGATGTGGAGAAGAACAACTCCCACGTCAATAGAGCCCTCAAGAGCCTGGTGACCAAGGAGACCCTGCTTCAGACCAAGGGCACCGGCGCCTCGGGCTCCTTCAAGCTCAACAAAAAAGCAGCTGAAGCCAAGGAGAAGGCGGCCAAGAAGGCAGCTCCAAAGAAACCAGCGGCAAAGAAAGCGGTTGTCAAGAAAACAACGAAAAAGGTTTCGGCAAAGAAAGCAGCGACACCCAAGAAGAATCCTACGAAAGCGAAGAAACCAAAAGCTGTAAAGAAGGCGCCCAAGAGCCCGAAGAAAGCGTCTGCCAAGCCTAAAAAGGTCGTGAAGAAGAGCCCGAAGAAAGCGAAGGCAGCGCCTAAACCTAAAAAGGTGACCAAGGCAGCTAAACCCGCAGCGAAGAAGGCGGCTCCTAAAAAGAAGTGATCAGTTAAAGCGACGATGCGACAGTGAACCCAAAGGCTCTTTTCAGAGCCAAAACATCTTTCTAAAAGAGCAGATTGTCCTTGTAAACACAGAGTGATGTGTGGAATGTGCTGCCGTGGAACGTGTTCCGCTTTCTCGGTGGAACAGCCCGGTCTCCTCGGCGAGCAGTCCAAGACGGTGAAACATGGCGGCGCCCCGCAGGTACAGCTGTGGACAAAGGTGTTGCATTATCTCGAATTCTATGATTGAAACACCTTTAAAATAATTAATAACCTCATTTAGATCTTTTATTTGACATGTAATCAAATAAACTACGACATGATGTCGTAAAAGTATCAAAAGCCATAATGCAGTTGTACAGTATTTCGTGTTAGATTTGGAAACGTCACATTGTTCAATACTTTTATTTTGATTATGTCTTAGCAGACGCCCTTAACCAGGGCGACTTACAATTAAAATCTATCACATTGTGCACATTATACATTAGATCAATGACAACTGTATCTGCAATACTGGCAAACTACAATAAACAGACTCGATTTACGATGGTCTGTACTGTACAGCGAGATTGTTTTTATGTATTTGACTCAATGTTATTAATGTTGCTATTTTACATATGATATAAATACTGGTTTGAACTTGTCGACTGAAAAAACATCACCAATCACAAACCCCATCATCCCCACATCACTGTCAGCCAAGATGCTAGAACAGAAACAGAACAAACTGATTCTGAGAAAAGACTCGAAGCTGTTCCTGTTACACACCGAACAAGCTGAGCGAGTCCGAGCCGGCTCACCTCCCGAAATTCCGCCGATAATAAACGAGGCATTTCTGTGATGTTTCAGCACGTAATTAAATATAATGACGATGAAATTGATTAAGGATATTAACGTCGTTTCTTTTGTATCTGATATCAGATTTTTATTTTGGCCTAAAATGTAGCCTCTCTTTCCATCTAGATAGATTTGATGGTTTAAAAGAAACACAACGTTGGGAAGGAAAAGCGAAAAGCGCTCTTAATATAATGTTAACATGTTCCAATTGCGAAACTTACACATATAACACTTACCGTGTAAACTACAGCTGTTTATTTAAAATTGGAATATAACACTTTCAGAGAAGTGGGTGGCTCTTAAAAGAGCCTTTGAGTTTCGCTGTATTTGAAGGGTTTTGCAGTTTAAGCGCGTTCCCCTCGGATTCGGCGGGCCAGCTGGATGTCTTTGGGCATGATGGTGACTCTCTTGGCGTGAATGGCACACAGGTTGGTGTCCTCAAAGAGCCCGACCAGGTAAGCCTCGCTAGCTTCTTGCAGCGCCATCACAGCGGAGCTCTGGAAGCGCAGGTCGGTCTTGAAATCCTGAGCGATTTCTCGGACGAGCCGCTGGAAGGGCAGTTTGCGGATCAGCAGCTCGGTGGATTTCTGATAGCGGCGGATCTCCCTCAGAGCCACAGTGCCAGGTCTGTAACGATGAGGTTTCTTCACGCCGCCGGTAGCGGGGGCGCTCTTTCGAGCAGCCTTGGTAGCAAGCTGTTTCCTGGGCGCTTTTCCACCGGTGGACTTACGCGCGGTCTGCTTGGTTCTTGCCATTTTCAAACTCTATTACACAGTATAAATAAAACTGTAAATGACACAAGCAGCCGATACCAGAGACTATATAGGAACTGAGCTGCTCTGATAGGCTATGAGATCCGAAGGGCGGGTCTCTGTTCCTCATTGGCTATGTTCCAGATTCTCAATTATTGATTGGAACGTTTGAATTCTGCGCGCGCACATTCTGTTAAGCAGTTTTTGTTTCTGAGCTGTTGGCGCCTTTTTTTTTTTTTTTTTTATAAATACAGTATAGTCATTCAGGACAACATTGCTTATCCCCAGTATAAGAAATGCATTCCATTCACATTAAGCAGTCTGTGTTTAAAATTGTAACGCAGAAACGCTCAACAATAGGCAAGCAATACTTATTTATGGCGAGAGAAAATACACAAACCAAGCATGTGCCCTTAACACTAAAGAAAATAGCCCAATTCAAAAATAATCAGACTTAAAACAAACAAACAAAAAACAAAAAACTGAAAATACAATTTCCTGATTGGACAGTTTTCTAGACCCAAGAGTGGGTGTATATCCCCGCAATAAAACACAAACACGGGAGGGGGTGCATTTCCAACTGGAAGCGTGTTTCAAGGTAGCTCGATCGAAAACAAAGTAAAGCAGTCAATTGATATTGTATCAGATTGTCTCTTTGTAAAGAACGTGGCATTAATGTGGGAACGTGATCTACACGCGCTGAGGCGAGGCGTGTGTTTGATATCGCTCCAAACAGACATGGCAGCGCTGCACTGCCGCACACAAATACAAACTAACTATTTATTGCTTAAATTCTCACCAGTCGGTATTTTTCAGACAATAAAAATAAACCGATTCGATGCGCTTTTATAGAAAAGTGGGCGGCTCTTAAAAGAGCCTTTGGGGGTTTACAAGATGTAAAAGCGGCGTCCGAGTGATTTATTTCTTGGCTGGCTTCTCGGTTTTCTTGGGCAGCAGCACGGCCTGGATGTTGGGCAGCACTCCGCCCTGAGCGATGGTGACGCCTCCCATCAGCTTGTTGAGCTCCTCGTCGTTGCGGACAGCGAGCTGCAGGTGACGCGGGATGATTCTGGTTTTCTTGTTGTCCCGGGCGGCGTTCCCGGCCAGCTCCAGGATTTCAGCAGTCAGGTACTCGAGCACAGCGGCCAGATAGACCGGGGCTCCAGCGCCCACACGCTGGGCATAGTTTCCCTTCCGCAGTAGCCTGTGGACACGACCGACTGGGAACTGCAGTCCTGCCCTGGAGGAGCGAGTCTTTGCTTTAGCACGAGCTTTACCGCCAGTCTTTCCTCTTCCAGACATCTTCACTGTAGTTCAGAATATCACAACAATAAATGCGCGGCCGCTCTCCTGCTATTATACACACCGGCTCATTCGTGATTGGACAGAACGGTGCAATACTAGTTAGAATGTTAAAAGACGTCATAGTGGATGAGGGCGTGCAGAATCTTATTGCATGCCTCTGATTGGTTGTATCATTCCCTGCCCGCTGTTTCTGGGTTGGCGCTGTTCTGCTGCGGTTTGTCTTGTTTCCTCTTGGCGCGCATTTTTAAATTGGAAGACAGCTGTAACAAAATGTAACCGTTTAGAAGTGTTTAAAACCACACTGCCTACAGTCGTGTTCGAGTTGTTATAATTCCTAGGTTTTAGTTTACAGTTTAGAGTTCTGGGCACTTCAGTTAACTAGAAAGTCGACATTGTTGACTGTCCAGTTTGTTTACATTGTGTAAAGGTAGTTATATCTGCAATGATACCAGTTTAAATTATATGTTCCAATAATTTATTTACATTATAAAACAGTTTGATTAAAACATTCCCCCCCAAAGTACAAATAACCGAAATATCGCTGTAGATTTTTAGATCACCGTGCCTGTTTTAGCTCGAGTATCCTCGGGATGAGGTTCAGTAACACAGGCTCAGATTTTTGCCCACATGAAAACATTCATAGACATCCTATCTATGGTTTCATTGAGATTATACAATGGCACGGAATAATACAAAATGAATATTTACACGTTGTCTGCAGGATTGGAACCTGCGCGGTGAGACCCCAATGGATTCCCAGTCCATCGTCTTACCCACTCGGCCTCGACCCCCGCTGTATAATCCCGCGCATCTGAGCAGCGCATTCCCCCGGTGACAGGCAGCCTCCTGTTAGGAGAGCTGGAAGGGGTTTCCAGTGAACACACCGCTAGTTCTGCGGGATCAGCAGTTTGTTAATATTAAAGTTAAGCAGCGGTGTTTTTGCTTAAGACTGTTCAAGTTTAGAACAATACCTCTTTCCCTAGTTTACATCAACATACTGCTTTAATTAAATTAGCTCGTTAATACATTATCCGTACTTTATTAATGCAGACTTTCTTTAAACAAAGTAACTTCCAAAACTCATATTATACATACACACGTCATTGGAATTCAGAGTTTACGCAGATACCTATATAAACAACATGCATAAATATATAACTAACACCCTAACCCAAAAAACACCTCCTCATGTTGTAGAAAGTGAATGATTAGTAAACGGATTTAAACTCGTGTTTGATATTGTGGGTGGCTCTGAAAAGAGCCTTTGTGTTCAAATGCAGCCGATGAATATCCTTAACCTCCGAATCCGTACAGAGTGCGACCCTGGCGCTTCAGAGCGTACACCACATCCATAGCGGTGACGGTCTTTCTCTTGGCGTGCTCAGTGTAGGTGACGGCATCCCGGATCACATTCTCCAGGAAAACCTTCAACACCCCGCGGGTCTCTTCATAGATCAGCCCGGAGATTCGCTTCACTCCTCCGCGGCGAGCCAGGCGGCGGATAGCGGGCTTGGTGATGCCCTGGATGTTATCACGGAGCACTTTGCGATGCCGCTTGGCGCCTCCTTTCCCGAGTCCTTTACCACCTTTGCCTCTTCCAGACATATTGCAGATCCGTATTATGAAAATAACACAATACTTGAAACGAGGGCTGAGGTTCTATTACATACCCGCAGACCGGACCTGATTGAAAAAGAAGACAGCAAAGAAGAGCGCGCACACATTAGACCCGCCCACCACTGAGCCGTGTCTGTGAGCGCGTGTTAACCACCAAACTGCTGACTCGCATTCCCTGCATAGTGTTGCTGATTAAAGAACATTTCAATAAATGCATTTACATTCGCGTTGTTAACCTGATTCCAAATAAGCTGTTTCACATTGTTTTCTTAGATAATGGTTATGCATTTCCCTGCGTATTGCAGTTGTACTTCTGCATTTCTGCAGAGGCAAACACATGTTTACACACACACACACACACACACACACACACACACACACACACACACACACACTCATGGGTTTCTTTTACACCCGTGTTGTTGGAGTCGATACGCTGTAAGTATTATTATTATTATTATTATTATTATTATTATTATTATTATTATTATTATTATTTATTTATTTCTTAGCAGACGCCCTTATCCAGGGCGACTTACAGTCATAAACAAAATACAGTCAATCTAATAAGCACATGTACTGCCCTAAGTCACGAGTAAATCCTTTACCAGCTTTGGAAAAACGAAACTGTGCGTTCACATCTGTCCATGCAGAATGTTTATGTTGTTCTATGTTGTTCAAGTAAATAAATGCTGTTGTATACAAGAGTATACAAACAACACGAAACTACAATCACGTGACACACTTGCAGAAATTCAATGATAAGCAATGTGATGACGTGCAGTTGCGTATCATGACCACAAGGTGTCAGTAATAGATTTTATAGTAACCCCGCGAACACAATGATGTTTCAGAACGTTATGAGAATGTTATTCGAAAGTCAGGATAACATTAAGTCATGTTTGGGCCATCTGCGGTCCACATAATTCATGTTTTTATTTTAAGTGTGGGAGCCCTCACTCCCTAAGTTTTATTTTATTCTATTATGTATTGATGTATTCATGTATTTGTTTTATCTCATCTTATGTTAACCCCCTATGTACTGTACCACATTTTGCATGCATTATTGTGTGTATTTTGTTTGTTATCATTAAAACCTAATAAAAATGTGATAAAAAATAAATAACTATCTCTTTTTTTTACAGACGAAGAAGGCAGTGTCTCAATTAAATATGTTAATATGCAACACGAAGAAGGCATTGTGATCCACAATAAACCAGCTTCATTGAAATATAGTCCATTTGGGTTACACTTGGACAAACATGTGCCTGGAAGTCACCCTGCCATGACGATTCCTAAAATCAGAGGTTTTATAGAAATGGAAGCTGAATCTACCAAGGTAGAATTCCGTGAGATTCAATTAGAAGCCAAGGGCAGCAGTGCAGCAGCACGTGCTGAAGTCAGTGCTTTGGGAGCTTCTGCAATGGTCCGAGGCGAGCTGGCAAGTGCCTCTGCATCAATAGGCCCTGTAGGTGTGAAGGTTGGGCTGGGAGTTGACACAGGGGCTTCTATAGGAGTGGAGGGAATTGAGGCAAAGGTCTTGGGAACTGGGTTCTCGATTGGTCCAAAAACGAGCATAAGTGTGCTTGGAAGTGAAGCGTCTTGCTCAGTCATGTAACCAGTAGAAATGAAAAGCACCCTCATTATGATAGTGAACCTTTAGACAGGTGTCCTCCTTGCACTGACTGGGGTTAGTCAGTGTGTGATTGTTTGTTGCCAGAATGGATTATTAGTTTAGTTTAGTTATCTACAAGCTTCTGTTTGTTTTTCAATATATCTTTATGTTGGAGTGAAACATTGACAATGGCAGTGCTGAATAAATAAGCACTTCATACAAATTGTTATTTGACTCAATTTAAGCCTGGCTTCTATTATCTTGCTGTATACATTTTAAAGTATTTAACTACAAAATATAGAAAAAAGCATATACTGAATATATTTTATACTATTAACACTGATATTTTTTTTTTCTGAGTTTGTATGGTGTAGCACTTTTTTCTATATCATAGCAAACTGTATTACAAGTATATACTGTATACAGTATATATTGTATTTGAGTTTGTTTTTAATTGTATAGTCTATTTTACTGTATATTTATGATGCAGGTATTCCCTCCCAGGGTAATTTATCCTGGAGTGTGGTCGCTTTAATACTGAAGTTCCTGACAGGTGGATTCTGTCCATTACCATTCCCAACAGAATACCCTGGACAGCCATGTTGAGGCCTTTTCCACACAAGTAATGTTTTGGTGCCCTCTGGTGAGCTTTCCTTGTACTTGTAAATGCGTGTATAGGATTACTATCAGCAAAAAACAAAACAAAACAACAACCTTAAATAATATTAGAAAACGAAAGATAGAATAAAGTGATAATCTTGCCCCATTACAGAAGACACCCCCTTTCCTTTTAGTAATTAAACAAATTAAAAAAAAAATAATGAAAGAATATAAACAAACAAACAAGGTTTATTCATCCTGTTGATTTTCAATTTCTTCTAGCTGGGCTCCTTATTGCACTCATTCTGTGATCTTTTTACAGTATCTGTAAATACCTCTGGTTTGTGCTAAAGCTGAAAAAAAATCCATCACAGTGCTGGATTCTCTGGTTTTCAGCCAGGTGGATAAGCTACTATAGTCATATTATTACAGCCAAGGACAGGTGTCCTGGTAGGGTTAAAGCTAGCCTGCACACACAAGTAAAGTAGAGTTGATGAAATCGTACTTAATAATAACAAGAGCAAAGTCTTCTGTTGAGATTAGTTTGGAATCCAAAGCGTATAAAGGTTCACTTCATTACTGCACTGAGTGTGGAATTGCTTTGTCCCAATCAGATCTCATTATATTGATGAGTTTCTCGAAAGCACTTCATTATTGCACTGTATGCTCTGTTCTCTGCTAATTTTCCACAGTTAAATCCTGAATCCCTGCTTCCCTTCATGTGTCAAATAATTGCTGTGTCTTGTTCTTTTCTGTGCCTCCTACAAATATTCAGCAATTGAATTCTCTTCCAAAGTAATAATAGAAATGCAGTTTATTGATTAGAAGCCTATTTTATTATTATTATTATTATTATTATTATTATTATTATTATTATTATTATTATTATTATTATTATTATTATTATTGAATGATGTATACGTTGAATAATAATAATTTAAACTAATGTTATTTGTGTGTCATATTTATCGGTATTACTTTGAATGTATTGTTTGTGGTGTGTGTGCTCTCTAGGCAGCAAGGTGTTTGCAATGCTGTAAACAAACAGTGTACTATTTTTCACCGTGTTTATTGTCTGCTTATACTCGCCCACCGCGGCTTCGGCCCTGCGACCCCCCGGTACACGCTACGCGCTGACCAGGTGTGTGTGTTGACCACGCGTTTAGGGTCGGCACATTGCGTAGCGGCCTCCCTGGTGCTGCGATACTGCGGCGCACGCATAACCCGTGATGTTATTATCTCGGGGCACAGGTGCTTAATATAAGCGACACACGGTGCCCAGCGCCTCAGTGGTAGTGCACAACAACGCTGCACGATACACGGTGCACTTAGTGCCCTCAGTACTCGGAGTGTGCAGTGCTCGGATCACACAGAACACGTGTGCACGCGTGCTGATACCTCTACCACTC
Organism: Acipenser ruthenus; assembly: GCF_902713425.1. Lineage (NCBI taxonomy): Eukaryota > Metazoa > Chordata > Actinopteri > Acipenseriformes > Acipenseridae > Acipenser > Acipenser ruthenus. The sequence continues at coordinate 694,957 of NC_081223.1, forward strand.
TAGTGTGATTACACACGGTACTCAGTTCACGTAGATATGGTGCCTGGGACGCATAGTGCAAGCAGTGCAAACAGGGTACTCGGCACAAGGTGCACAAGGTTAATACCCTTGCTGCAACAATAGTGGTTGTATACACTATGCTAACACTTGCCAGTGTTCGTCGCAGTGCAAGCAGTGCCTCAGTGCTAATGCACAAGGCCAGGACTATGTCAGGGTCTCATCCCTGTATGGACATTATGGATCTCAAGGCCAAGATGATCCAGGTCCTGTCCAGGTCCCGCAGCCCCAATCGCCATACCCCCCCCTCTCCCAACGGAGTGCAGGAGGGGTGGGCATGGTCGTCTCAGCTGGTACAGGAGGACACGCTGTCTATAGCGGCCTCGGGTGACGGGGCTTCTTTCTCCTCGGAGATGCAAGTGGGTGAGACCCTTGCCGAGGAAGAGCCTGGTTCTGAGAGTGTCTCAGAAGCCAGTACCACCCCGCTGTCCAGCTCCATTTCGGCACTTGTGGGACATGCTGCAGCTTTCCTGCAGCTCCCTTGGACGCCAGCATCAGAACCATGCTGGTCCATTTTCCGGAAGCAGGCGCTGGTTCCCCGCCCCCAGAGGTTCCCAGCCTTCACAGATTTTTTGGAGGAGGTACGCTCCTCCTGGGACCACCCGGCCTCGGGACTCAGTGTGCTGAAGCAGGCTGCATCGCTCGCCTCCTGGTAGACTCCACCATTGCAGCCCTGGTTAAGGCCCCACCGGTGGGTGGTCTTATTAAAGACCCGGCGTGCCCGAACCCCCAATGCAGGGTAATGGAGACACATTTGAAGCGAGCCTACGCAGCAGAAGCGCAGGCAACTCGCTTGGCTAATACAGCTAGTGTGCTGACCACGTATTTAGATGGTGTATTGCATGAAGCCCCACTCCCCGGGCCTGTGGCCACGGAGCTGCGCCTCCTGTCCAGCACACTGCTGCAAGTCTCCAGTCTCCAAGGGCAAGCCCTTGGCCGGAGCCTGGCTAGCTTAGTGGTGGCTCGTAGACAGCTATGGCTGTCTCAAGCCAGGGTCCCTGATGCGGATAAGGCCGCGCTGCTTGACGCGCCCATATCCCCAGGTCATACGTCAGTGGAGGAGATTTTGCAAAGATCCCACCAGGAACACGAGGCATCCAGTCAGGTGGCCGCATTGCTCCCTCCCTGTGCCTCTGCATGGGGTAGGTTGAGCCGCTGACGAGCTCCACAGACTCGGACTGTCACACGAACAGTCCCAGTCTCCACAGCTCCACTGGGTGACCTAAGGCATCGCCCTCAGGGCACACCAGCAGGTAACCGAGCCCGACCGGCAGGCAGAGGGAACGCAGGTCGTGGTCAGTCCACAAACCAGCGTCATAGAAGATTTAGGCCAGCGCCCTAAATACTCACTCAAAATTGCCAAGCCGCGTGGGGCAAATTCTATTTCCTCTCGGCCACGAAGGTCCTTGTCCTTCCGAAACCCAAGGTGGCGTAGTCAACACAATCTCTTGGTATCATACAGGTTACAGTGGACACCCTACCCGTGACACATACATGTAAACTACACCACGGTGAGCAGCTCCTTCCTCCAGACACAGACCACACTGGAGTGTTTAGATTACTGGGTGTGAGGAGCCTTGTGTTAACAATGGAAGAACTGGACTGACTTGGGAGCTCACTGCTGCCTATTTCAATTGTTTTATTACTGTGTTACAGTATGGGGCAGCAGTAGTGCTCTGGCTCCCTCTTGTGGTCAGTGTGAGTGATGGCAGTGTGTGCAGCTTGGCAGGGCACTGATGCCTGTTTCCGGAGAGGGATTCAATCAAACACTAAGTTCACAGTTTAATAGAAGGGTGGATTAGTTCTATTTGTATATGTGTTCTAAGCGATGCACTTCTGTTTCAATAAGTGTCACAGACAGTTCTATGAGATCTGAGCTGTGAACACAGGTGGGACTTGATAGGGTTGGGTGACTCACAGTACAGTTAGATTATCCTTCCTGTAGTTTTATGTTTAGCCTCTCAGTGCTTTCCTGCTCTCTAGGAGGGGCATTAGAAATCTGCCTGTTCAGAATGAACTGGCCCATAAGTGTTGAGACATGTGTGCCAGGGAGCTGCTGCACACATAAGGAATGAAGGAGACCAGGTGGGTAACAAGGATGACACAGGAGGCAAGACAATGAAGAATAAACTGCCTTCAATAACGCTGATGTGCTGATCCTGAATAAAAAATAAAAATTCATTCAGGGACTTCTGAGTTCCTCATTTAAAAATGTGTCTGAAATTGAGATAACATCATTTTTATTATTATAAGTTATAATCCAAGTTAGAAAAAGTAGACTAAAGAACCCAATCTTCCATCTATTTGAGGTGCACACCATGTTAATATATGGGGCATTCCATACCAAGTCAACCACTGCAGATTTTACTAGAAAAAATCACCTGGGTTTTTCTGACATGCTGAGTGCAGAAACTATGGTTGTTATTTTTTTTTTAATTTCTCCTTCGACCTATGACCTTGCAAGGGTCAACAAAAAATGAGAAATTATGTTGTAATCAAACTGCCATGTTTCTTCAATTGTGCATTGTCCGGAGTTAGACCTAGAGAAACAAGTGACAGGGTTTGCTTCCAGTGGCACTAGCTTGGAGCTGAGGGGTTATCAACTTGCTTATGGGACTTTGAGTTTTTTGTTATCATGACATATTTGATTGAATACTGCTCAGTTCTCCCGAGTAATCCAGGCTGATTCAAATTCAGGATGCTCTCTAATTAAGTATGACCCCATTTTTGGGGGGTTTTGCCTGTGGGCTTCTCGGCCTGGATTGTAAGTCAAGGCGTTTCTTCACCTCTTTAAATGTTGGTGATGCCCATCGCCTGGGCTTAACTACTGTTCTCAGCTGTTGGCAGGACTTGGAGACGATGTTGTAGTTTCTGGAAAAATTAGCAATAAACAAATTTCATTTTGGCATTTTCTTTTACAAAGCATTTCAGCTATTGAATGACACCTCTCAATGCATCTGACATTTTTCTATTGCTTAATCCTGTCCAATACAATGTGGAATATTTGAAGTAGTGTCTGATACATCCAGCAAAACTTTCAAGATTCCAAGTCAGGTCTACATCAACAATTATACAATTCGTAAGACAATTTGTTAATTCGTAATATTTTACCTCATTGTTTGACTTTTATCTTTCAAAATTTGAGTTAAGAAAAAGTTAACAAAAACAAAGACCATTTCAATGTGTTAAAATATTTGTCCTTAATTGCAACCGTATAGTAAAACCACTTACATTTCTTATTGACTTTCTTCTTCTCTCCTCAAGATGCCATCTGTTCCAAATGTTGGATTTGTTGCTTTTTCTTTTTAAGAAACACCAGTAAGTTTTCATGGCAGCTAGAAAATAGAAAAGCATATTTAAATATGCATGTACCATTTTACTGTACATATATAGGCTGATATACTGATAATACATTGAATCTCAATGTCTTTGAAATCACGTAATTCCACAACAATGTCTATTTATCAAACTGAAAAATAATGTAATTTTTTATGTTTTAACAAACTCAAACACACACACACACATGGGAAAAGGGCAGGATGGATTGAGTTCATATCATTTACTTATATTAAAAGTTTCATGTTAAATGTTAAAATAAAATGTAAAATGTTTTTCTAGTTGGAGCAAGTGTGAGAATATTATTCGAAATATGTGGGGAAACAGCGCCCCCTTTCAAGCTGTAGGTAGAAAAGCTTACAGCACCTGGTATTCCCAGGCGGTCTCCCATCCAAGTACTAACCAGGCCCGACCTTGCTTAGCTTCCGAGATCAGACGAGATCGGGCGTTCTCAAGGTGGTATGGCCGTAAGCGGAAAGCTGTGGTGGTTTAGTATGTTTCATAGTAACTAATACCGGAATACTGCTACACGAGAAAAAAAGCATTGCTTAAAATGAATGAATGAATGAATGAATGAATGAATACATAAATATCGACATAAATGTATTTATTCCCATACGTATTTATTTATTCATTCCAATATTTACAGATTACTTTATTTATTTCGATAATTGCGGGTGGTCGGACAAACTTCATGCAAGATTCTCGTCTGTATTGTTCTTTCAGTAGCCTAAATACCAAATTTAAACGACACCAAAACTGACCACGGGGTAAGAACAAATAAAAAATAAGAAACGCATATACACGGCCATAAAACCACACACACACACACACCCTGAAAAGCAAACTTTATACGGAAGGGAAAATAAACACGTAAAGAAACAGAAATAAGCTCAAATTCAGATAAATCTAAATCATTCCTTGTGTCCTGACCCTGCCTTCTGACGACCCCCCACAAATCCACACACCGTTATTAGAACAGCCCATCTCAGTTGTATTGTGTAATGAATGGTAAAGGGCTAGATGTGTCATTGGACTCCGCTGACGAGGGGCAGCAGTAGGTTTAGTGGTCATTTGTTTATGCTCGACAGATGATTCGTCCAGGAGGGACACAGACCTGCACTTGCTCAAGGCAGACATATTTTAAACTCAAGTCTCATTCTGTATCACCAACACTGCATTGCCATGAAAAACTTGACTAAACCATCTTTGGAAACACTAGTATTAAAATATTGTATATGTACGAATCTTGCAAAATTAAAAATATATATATATTAAATATTAAATATCGGTAGTTCGATACAGCCTCTTCTCTTCTATACAATATTTTATATAATTCTATGCATTTCAGTGGGTAGTTCTAACCGCAAAGTCAGACACACCTAAATTTTTCCCGGTCTTTCCCCACCAGCTTTCTGTCACATAATCTGGCCAATCAAATGTTCCATTAAACATTTTAGACTCGCAAGTAACCAATCAGAAGCAAAGCATTCGTTCTGCCCCCAGAACAAGCTTGGTTTCCAAAAACTCAACTGAACCGGACGCATCATTTTAAAGAGCAAGTATTGCGGCGGGTTTGAGTTTTGAAGATTAGTAGCGGGTGAGTTGTTAACCATTTCATAAAATCCTGGATTTATATTGGTCAGTGATATAAGAACAAGCAATTAAAGTAATTGTGTGCTTTCGTAATATTACTAACCTGCAACTAAGCAAATGTACCAGTCTGGTGATTCAATGAATTGTAGCGCTTACTCGGTGGGAACCTTTGTTACAGGGAGATGGGGTCTGGTAGGAAGATGTTGGAGAGCGGGATTCTGGGAAGAGCTGAGTTCGTGGTACCGGATGTGTGATTTTCAATAAAGTGTGTTCATTTAGAAGTAATACACAGTGTGAGTCTAATCGTTTGTGGAAACTCCCCAATCTATAACACTGCTTGTACGAGAGCAGCCTGTTTCCTGTTTGTGTGTGAATACATCATGTAGTCAAATGTTTCCGCATTTTTTGAAACATTATCACGTTAATATAAACTACACGTTGACAATGTAATCCATGTTTAAAAATATATATATATCTATATATATGTATGTGTGTATGTCAATGTTTAACACGATTTCTGCTTCAGTGTTAAACCGAAAACTCGCCGAATTTGCAGGAGTGTTTTTGAATAGACGCACGAGCAATCAGTAATTTAAATTAAACATCTTCATGTTTTGTGGCGATTTAAAAGTGAAATCCACCTTAAGAGTCAGATAAGAATAATTCCGGTATTTTTAAGTCCACCTTAAATTCTGGTGTCTGAAAGTGAAATACAAATCCACTGCACTCGGGCGAGCGCTTTGACTGGGTGTGCCTGTCAGGAGCCCCCACTTAAACCTCTTTGACAGGACTTATAATCTTTCTTTTTTTTATTTTTGGCAGCTACCGAGCAGAACCCCATTTGATCCTGTGGACAGTTTAAAGATGGCATCAGTCCCGATTAAAGAGGAGCTCCCTAAACTTGAACTGGTCCCCATTAGACTGGAGTTCTCTGGACTGTCTTCCCTCCCCATTAAACAGAAGCTCTGTGAGATGCCATCTGACAGCATCAAGTCGGAGGTGTCTGGGATTAAAGCTGAGCGCAATGAATTGGAGATCTCCCAGACAGAAGAACCCCTTCCTGTGAATGAAGAGGTGCTGGGAATGGTGTGTATTACTAAACTGGAACCCCTCCAGAGACATATATAGAACTATGTGTACTCTCTCGTGTTCTTATCATCACCCAAGATGATGGACCGAAATCTCACTTGAACTCCGCTGATTGTAGCTCTAGATCTATCTATAGATATATATCTGTAGTTTTGACCGTAAAATAACAGAGTTAAGTGATCTTTAACAAAGAACCCATGAACGTGACCACAACCAGAATGGTGAAAATGTAGTCACAGCAGTTATAAGATTTTCTTTTTTAAAGAATTATTTATGGGTTGGTTATGTATGTCAGACTGACTATAAGATATATCTGTCAGAAGTTCTCTACCAATAAATCTCTAGGCAAACGTATTCGACTGCATTGCTGTGTATACAAACTGTATAGGTATTTTGATCTAAGTGCTTTCAATGTATTTCACGCTAGTAATGTGAAACCATTTTTCTTTTCATTTGTGATCAGCAGAGATGCCCTGACATGTCTCAAAACACAGGGGGGTTGAGCCCTCTTTCAAAATGCTGACTTTGCCCGAGGGGGGCTGAGGTCTCACATACTCGATGCTGGTGGGCAGTTGCTATTCGTTCATCACATGAATTTTTTTTTTTATAATTCACCATAATCCTAACAATCCTAACCGAAACTTCAAAGCACAGGCAACCTCCAAAACCCTTATTTTATTTTATCCCCACGGGATGAATGAAGTGCATCCAGTACTTTCCCAGGCTTCTTGTAGAGTGTAGGTGTAGCGGTTGATCAAACACAACAGGGTGATGATGTGCACATTGCAGAAGTGTCACTGGTGCTTACATTAAAACATTTACAACTCATTCGGTTGGTGGGGTTCATAGATGTTCTTTGCATTCTTCACAAAATGTAAAAAATACAAATTCTCTGCTAAAATGCAAATTGCGCATTTTTCCACAGTATTCTGTTATAAACAGATTTCTAGGATCCCTGGGGATTAACACCTACTTTGAGCAATCGATCAAATCAATCCATTTTTAAATAAGTTGATCTACACAAAGTCTGACATGATTAAAGCATCATTTAGTAATTTAACAATGACTTCTTTTATTCTATCGACCCTCATTTTTGTACACTGCAGTTTGTTTGTTTTGAACTTCGGCTCCCTGCTGCAGATGGGTTGAACCCTATTTCAAAACACAAAAAAATGTTTTTTTTAGGACTGTACCATTAACGTCCATTACAAATATAATAGGGTGTTACATACTGTTCTGTGTAAAATGCAGTGTCTGTTGTGGCATTGCAGTTTACACTGAGAAACATCTGCTTCAGAACCGGTACTGTGCCGCCACTAAACCACCTCGAGAGACGGGTCAGTGACAGAATAAAGTGTCTGCATTTTACCAGCATTTCCCATTGACACTGAAAGTGATTCCGCATCAGTGCCGCCACAGACACGGTGATTTGCTTCAGTGTAGACATGCCTCAGCATCAGTGCTAATCAGGGTCTGTGATGTGAAACCAGCCCTTAATCTTTTTTTCTTTTTTTTCTGACAGCTACCAAGCAGAACCACGTTTGATGCCTTGGACAATGTGAAGATGGAATCTGTCCCGATTAAAGAGGAGCTCCTTAAACTTGAACTGGTCCCTATTAGACTGGAGTTCACTGGACTGGCTTCCCTCCCCATTAAACAGGAGCTCTGTGAGACGCCCTGTGACAGCATCAAGCCAGTGGTGTCTGGAATTAAAGCTGAGCACAACGAACTGGAGATCTCCCAGACAGAAGAACCAGTTCCTATGAAAGAAGAGGTGCTGGAAATGGTGCATATTAAACTGGAGCCCCTGAAAGAGGAGGTACTCTTGAAACCAGGGAAGGAAGAATCCGAAGACTTGAAAGCAGCCCCCACTGAGCTGGGTCCGGTACACCTGCGGGAGTGTAGCGTGGTGCTGGAGAGAATCTATGTGAGAAAGCAAGGCTCTGGAGAGGAAGGCTCTCCCAACAGCACGCAAGGAGGTGGACAGGAAGACAGGAGCTCACATTCAGAGTGCAGTCCAACAGGTGAGTGACTGACTAGCTGTGACATTGTCATTCTACATTGAGTGATGGCCACAGTGTGACTGAGGGGCTGAGAACAGATAGCAGGGCTCAACATTAGCATCCAGGTTCATTTTGCATACTTGTCTACACTGAAGCAAATCACTGTGTCTGTGGCGGCACTGATGCGGAATCACTTTCAGTGTCAATGGGACATGCTGGTAAATGCAGCGACACTCTCAAGGTGGTTCAGTGGCGGCACAGTGCCGGTGTGAAGCAGATTTTTCTCACTGTGAACAGACACCACATTTTATATAGGACAGTATGTAACACCCTATAATGTATGTAATAGATGTTACTGGTACAGTCCTAAAACTCCCCTTATTTTTTCGTGTTCTGAAATCTGGTCCTGCTCACATCTGCAGCTGATGACAGGGGGCTGAAGTTCGAAACCAACTGTCTGACCAGCGTAGGCTACTATATTGTATATTTTATGTCACAGGTTGGGTAATAAATAGCTTAAATATTTAATTTCACCTCAGAATATAAATGATAAAAACACAAATACTGTTAAAAATACCATATGTTAACAGCATTTCTGCTGTATATTATAAAACAAAGTTTAATTTATTAGAATAAGTTAGAGAGTTCTGGCTAAAATGGTTTATTCTTTAATTAAAATACTGTAGCCTACTGTTTTGTGTATCATTACATGGCACAAAAAGTTTGAAACAAACTGTCAGTTTAACTTGTCTAAGCAACATACTGAAATGTGAGTTACCGGTAGACTTTATGTTTTGTGCTCTTGCAGATTTAAAGAATAGAATGTTTTTGTTTTTAAAAAAACGAATCCCTATTTAATGTGTGCAACATACAGTATATTCTTTTGAAGTGTGACACACCGGCAGCATGTTTTAACACTGCATGATCTGCCTTCTATGTAAATGGAGGTATGCTGCCAAATTGCAGCTGAGCCTGTAATATCGCTGTGTGAATGCTGTAGTGAAGGGTCCTTTTTGTAGGTTTACTTTTTTGCTTGAGTTTTTAAAAAATATATATATATTTTTTACTAATTAATAAAAGCATGTCATGATCAGGACCCATCCTTCAACAAAAGGACCGTTATGGCGTTATGGCAGAACAAGTACACACATGAGGAAATACATCCACTTTGTCAGTCTGTGCATACAGTAAATTGGTCAGCAGAAATCAATATATTTTGGAGGTGATTATTGTGAAGAGTCTGAATCGGGATTCATTTCAAGACGTCATATACACAATTTGGGGGTGGGGCCCTCCTAGGCGGTCCCCTTGCTTGCCTTGCCCTAAGGCCGGCTCTGAGAGACAGTGCTAATCTCTGTAGCCGGACATGTACAAAAGTATTTAACAGCAGTTAAATGGACATTAACACATTCCGTGAAACTTCTATTGAACGGCCAGGCATTTATTTACAAAACTCACGAGCAGACCAGCGCCTATTGGAGACCGCCGATTATGAGACCTGGCGATTATATAGACGAGGAAACTTTGGAAAATGAACAAGCAGAGATACAAATTTGTATTGTTAATATACTGTAATATTGTAAGGGTTTAATAAGATTAGCCAACCAGGCATGGGTTATATAAATGCGAACAGGCCACTTGAATCAAGCATGGAGGGTTTATTACAGTGAAAAGGGATACAAAACAACCGTGCCAAACTCAATCTTTCTCTTCTTAACTGAACTCTCCTGAACTGACGGTACAGTAAAAACAAGCTCTAGTTATACAAATAAGTAAATTAAAGATATAAACTACTAGCACTTTTGTTTATAAATATAGATCAATGTTATCTATTAATAAAGATAAGTAATGAAATAATAATAGGCCTAATACTGGTAATAATAAGTTAAATCCATCCCAGATATAGAATGCAGGTAGGTTAGGCTTACAGCGCAATGATAATAATAGTTTTTTTTTTTTTCTTATGGCTCCTGGTGGTGATGTCTCCGTTCAGTATATCCAAGTAACCATTTCCATAACCGCTTAATCCTTTATAGGGTCACGGGGAGTAACCATTATGTATTGTGATAACAGCATCTTCCACATATTATTTCAATTTCCATTTAAATCATGATCTTATGTACACTTTGTATTACTAAACTTTGTACTTCTGCCCTCATATAATGCGTCTTTATTTTACGCATTGCAATTGAAGGTAACCTGGCTTCAAAACGATACAATTAAATACTGGTCTTTTTTTATTCTTAATAAAATTACCCTTTTTATTTGTTATAATGCAATAAATTCAACACAAAGCAACGCGATATACTGTTCAAAGCAAGAATTATTAAACTTAAACCAGAATGTATATGTTTGATGCCCTCAACACACACACTTCAAGTGGTGCTCCGCAGCCCTTGTGTGTTCACAAAGTCTCATCTCAATTATCCCAGACCACTCGTGAACCCACAATGCTATTCATGAGCTCCTTGACTAACGACAGTGTTTGGGAAACACATCAGATTTGACACGTTGCTGTTATGATGGTCGAGTTACTTTTGGGAAACGGCACCCTGGATAACTTTCGAGTTAGACCTAATGCCGTTTAAACAATACATTTCTAGCATATTTTTCCAACTATCAACATTAATAAGCACAGTCAGCATTGATTATTTGAACATTTTCAACAGTAGTCTTTTCGAAACGAGTAAACACAAGTCTGTTTGCGGATCCTGGAGTAGTCTGTGGACTGTGTGCTATCAGTGGCTTTGGTCGTGGCAATAATAATGGGTTTTTGTTTCAGAAATGAAAGCTGAAACACACTGAGAGTGGTCCAAGTTTATTGTCTGGTATATTGCAACCAGTAAGTTCCAGTGTGTTTTGCATTGAAGGGATGAATTCGCAACTCCTTAAAGGGAATGTCCGATCCCCCCCCCCCGCATTAGGAATTTTTCCACAGCAATGGATATTGAATGAAGTCGTTACCCAGCCTCCATGTTCGTCTTTCTTTAGGGATTTGACATCTCCAATCTTTGAATGAAGTCGTTACCCAGCCTCCATGTTCGTCTTTCTTTAGGGATTAGACATCTCCAATCTTTGAATGAAGTCATTACCCAGCCTCCATGTTCCTCTTTCTTTAGGGATTTGACATCTCCAATCTTTGGCAAAGCAGCAGGTGTTATGCGTTTTTGTTCATCAGTGTTTTGTTCTGGAGGTACTGCCTGTATCAATTGCGGGTTCTCGCTTCCCCTCTATTAACATCACTGTGGAGTTCTCCTCGTTTGTTAATCACTGCTTCCACTAGATCTTAGTTCATAGCAAAGCAGTAATCAGCTTGTTGATATCTCATTGAGGCCAAGGGTGTATTTCGGTGACTGCTACCAGGCTCACTAATGCACACAGAACAGCAGCTTCTGAAATGAAAAATCAAGTGAAGGATTTATTCTTTGTTAATATTTGAAAACCCTAAATGTATATTGCATGCCTTTTGCCCCAACCTCCCCATTGAAATATAGGTCTAAGTCTTTAATTTAGAATGTATTCTAGACAATATCAGCCTTTAAACAATTTGCACTAATCCACATGAAACCATTTATATGTCGGCTGTTTCCTTGTTTTTACAAACCATCATATTCCCCTCGCCACATGTGTCTATAATTTCACGTGGTCCCGTCCAATTTGCTGCCCAAGGCCCCTTTTGTAAAAAGTTTTCAATCATTAGCTTTTCCATAATCTCAGTCTACAAGCCATTAATTAGTTAATGGTTAAAGCAAAACTTGTTTTCTTATTACAGTGTCAATGTGTCTTACTTTTAAAATGTTCAGATTACTTTTAATTTTTGTAATATGAATTGCATTTATTCTCATGGATCTTTCTCAATGGAACTGGTAGATAAACATCGTAATGGACCTGCTCCTAAAGACCATCCACAGTAATTTATCAAATATGGCTAATTGGGGTAAAACTTCAATGTAATTTAATGAACATGTCCATAACTACCAGATTGAGTTAACAGCCAAGGTCTTTCAGTGTTTATCAAAAGTAAGAAATAAACAATTTAAATGATTCTTACAACAAAATGCTTTATGTGTTAATTAATTCTATGCAAAATCAATCACCAAATTCATGTTATTTTCTTCCTAATCACTTCTAAGTATTCAAAGTATATTATTTCAAAAGTGGGCATTCAAATGAGTGTGTGTGTGTGTGTGTGTGTTTGTGTGGTGAGAGCCTGTTGTCCCAGAATGCAGCTGGACATCTCTTTCTCTCCATTCTCACACAGTCCGTACAACACAGCTTGAGATCCCAAACACAGTTCAATTTATTGTAGGTTTGTTTGTCGAAACCATATTGTACCCAATTATGTAGGTAAAAATCGATGAAACAGTTAAGAGATTTGATTAACATTCCCAGTCCTCTAATTCACTCTCCCTCTAGAAGCTATAGTGTGTGCAATATGAAACTTAATGTTATGTTCTTCTTTAAAAGAGACGGCCATCTCTTACAGCGACCTTGTTGAATAGTCAGAGTTTTCTGGTACTTTTTTTCAAAAGCAATTCACATACATTCCTTCCTTCCCTCCTAATAACGTTTAACCTCTGGGCGGGGGGGTGGGAAAGTTAGAGTCCAGCCGACCCCGACCCTGACACCTGTCAAATACCAGACGGACATGGCTGCCTTTTCTAACCTGGACACCCTGCCGTCTGCTGCCCGCTGTCTCTAACTTTATCCTATTGTTGCCCCCTGGGCTTCTGTTAGGAGGCGCCCGTTTAACCCCCACATTTTCCCTTAAGACCGATGTCCCCATGTAGCAGCACTAACCCATCTGGCTGCGGTGCAGGGCATAGGGTCAGCAACGCCCCCTCTGGTGGTTGTGGCAACCTCCACACTCCTGGCGGTGGCAATGCCCCCTCTGGCGGTGGTGGTAGCAGTGTCCACACTGCTGCTAGTGGTGGCAACAGCCACACCTCTGCTGCTGCTGGGGCCAACGGCCACTCAGGCAGGGGTGCTGTCGGCTCCAGACGCTCCGACAGGCTCATTTTCTCTCCCTGTGGGAACCATAGCTCCGCCCCCTCTGGTTGACACGACTGCCATTCCCCCTTCCTGGGCTGGTGGTAGCTCCTCCCCCTGAGAATGCTGGGCTGAGAGCTCCGCCTCCTTCTCTGGTAACTGGGCTGGCGGTAGCTCCTCCCCCTGAGAATGCTGGGCTGAGAGCTCCGCCTCCTTCTCTGGTAACTGGGCTGGCGGTAGCTCCTCCCCTTTAGACTGCTAGGCTGAGAGCTCCTTCTTTCCTGACCAACAGGATGGCAGCTGCCTTCTTACTGGCTGCCGGACTAGAAGCCCCGCCTTCTTTTTCGCCTCTTCTCATTTTACTGGCTAATGGAACAGAAGCCCCTCCTTCCTTCTTGTCTCCTTTCTGTTCAGTGGCGCGACCCGGAAGCCCCTTCGTCTTCCCCATCTCTTCACTCTGCTGTCTGCTTTGCACAAACTGTCAAGGCTGGTGTTGTTTCAAAGAATAATTTGTCCTGTTTAGAATTAATAAAACCTGTAATTATACATTTTACTTGTTTTTTTTTAGTTATGTTTATTTGAATCAAACTTAGGTGGAATCGCCACTGTTGGTCAAAATTCTCAGGAATCTACAGGAGGGTTCTGTATTTAATCTGGGGTCTACAGGGTTAATATGACATCTATTGGGGAATATGACTTTATTCCGAATCGGCAGGCTTACCCCCCCCCCCTGCCAATATACTAGACTTAATATTCAATCACTCTTATTCATTTATTTCTAATACACAGATTTAAAATGATCTTTATTGCTAATCTGCGGGTTTGTCCTCCGATATATTGGAGTTAATATTCAATCACCCTTATTCATTTATTCTATTTTTATACAGCAGATTTGTGAATCAACATATAATCAATGAGTTTATTTCCAATTACTCTCTCATTTACAATCAACAAACAAGGTTATCGTACACACAATTACTCCCAGAAAACTCCTGTAACCTTGACAAGCTTATTGTGCATTCAACTGCTCTCTGGTTTCTCCTGCAACCCAATCTAACAAATGACTTTCTGGGTTCTCTTGCAACCTAGGTGAGCCTTTCCCATTTGCCTGTTCAATTACTCTCAACATAGGCAAACTTTTTTTTTTTTTTTTTTTTTATAAATTTAGTCGTTGCCAATAATTTATTATTTTCTCCCTATTTGGAATGGCCAATTATTTTATTATGCTCGGCTCACCGCTACCACCCCTGCGCTGACTCGGGAGGGCGAAGATAAACACACGCTGTCCTCCGAAGCGTGTGCCGTCAAGCGAACCGCTTTTTTCACACTGCAGACTCACCATGCAGCCACCCAAGAGCTACAGCGTCGGAGGACAACGCAGCTCTCGGGCAGCTTACAGGCAAGCCCGCAGGCGCCCGGCCAGACTACAGGGGTCGCTGGTGCGCGGTGAGCCAAGAACACCCTGACCGAGCTAACCCCCCCCCCCCTTATAAGTTCTAGGCTGACTCTCTCCTGATCAAACCTTCCGAGATCGCCACAGGGCCCCAGAATCAGAGTGCACAGATTCCTCTTAGAAATGTACAGCTCTGTTACCTCCTACAATCTCCCTGACCTAATCTAGCTGATCGGGCTAGTATTAATAACAGATAGGTACCCATTGCGACCCTTTTTGACAATTAATAAACAATAATCAACAACACCAGAAAAAACAGTATAGTAGGTTACTATTCCTGTGATGAATAAATTAAACGTATACTCGCTCATCCTTAGTTGTCCTCTAAAGTTCAGTTAAAGAGAAGTTAGAAGGTTCCTTCATGCGTTCAGATGGATGAAATCATATCTTACTTAAAACAGTCTCTGATTTTTCTCTCCTGTTTGTTTTTTCCAGGTTCCAGTCCAGCAGTTCAAGCAAGGACCCAGTTAAGGAATTTAAAAATACTGAGAGGAGAGAAATTAAAAAATACCAGAGGAGATAAACCGTATCGCTGCTCTGACTGTGGAAAGAGTTTTAGTCTCTCAGGAAACCTTGTGATACACCAGCGAATACACACAGGAGAGAAACCCTATCGCTGCTCTGACTGTGGAAAGAGGTTCAAGTCATCAGGACACCGTACAGCACACCAGCGAATTCACACAGGAGAGAAACCGCATTGCTGCTCTGACTGTGGAAAGAGTTTCAGGAGCTCAGGAGACCTTGTGATACACCAGCGAATTCACACAGGGGAGAAACCCTATCGCTGCTCTGACTGTGGAAAGAGGTTCAACTCATCAGGACACCGTACAGCACACCAGCGAATTCACACAGGAGAGAAACCGCATTGCTGCTCTGACTGTGGAAAGAGTTTCAGGAACTCAGGAGACCTTTCAAAACACCAGCGAATTCACACAGGAGAGAAACCTTATCGCTGTTCTCACTGTGGGAAGAGTTTCAGTCGGTCAGGAAATTTTGAATTGCATAAGCGGACTCACAAAGGAGAGAAACCATATCACTGTTCTGACTGTGGGAAGAGTTTCAGTCGGTCAGAACACCTATTAATACATCAGCGAATACACACTGGAGAGAGACCATATCACTGCACTGACTGTGGGAAGAGTTTCAGTCGATCAGGACAACTTGTAACACACCAGCGAATTCACACAGGAGAGAAACCATATTACTGCTCTGACTGTGGGAAGAGTTTCCGGGATTCAGCAGACCTTGTAAAACACCAGAGAATTCACACAGGAGTAAAGCCATATCACTGCTCCGACTGTGGTAAAAGTTTCAGTCAGTCAGGACAACTTGGAAAACATCAGCGGGTTCACACAGGAGAAAAACCGTTTCATTGCTCTGACTGTGGGAAGAGTTTCAGTTCGTTGGCAAACCTTGTTTCACACCAGCGAATTCACTCAGGAGAGAAACCGTATCACTGCTCTCACTGTGGGAAAAGTTTCAGTCACTCAGGATCCCTTGTTTCACACCGGCGCATTCACACAGGAGAGAAACCGTATCGCTGCTCTCACTGTGGGAAGAGTTTCAGTCACTCAGCAACCTTTGCTGCACACCAGCGTATTCACACAGGAGAGAAACCGTACCGCTGCTCTGACTGTGGAAAGACTTTCAGACGGTCGGGACACCTTGTTTCACACCGGCGCGTTCACACAGGAGAGAAACCGTACCGCTGCTCTGATTGTGGGAAGACTTTCAGTAAGTCAAGATCCCTTGTTACACACCAGCAAATTCACACAGGAGAGAAAAAAAAGAAAATGTAAATAATGTTCCTGCATAAAAATAACTTTTATCCATTTTGCTTCCTGGCATTTCAGCACAGCAGTGTGCTGCTGAATAGTGTGGCTGCCCAAGCCGAGGAGACAGTCAGAAAAAATCCTTAAATGGAAATTACAAGTGTAACGACCTCGCCCTTAGCACAAAGCCAACCACTATGGAGCAATTACCTCCCTATATTAAATATATCCCATGACAAAAACATTGTCAATGTAAAAAAACAAGTTAGACAAACAGCTGTTTGAAGGGGTGATCTCAAATGCAAAAATCCAAGTTAGGAGAAGCAGTTAGGCCAATCTTGTCAAGCACATAGGCACACTTGGAAAGGTGCTGGGGCCCAAGATTCACACAATTCTTGCTTCTAACTTGGCGCCTTTTTTTTTTTTAATTGCTTCGCTCCACTTGAAGTGCTCTTTGTATGACTTGAAGTGACTGAGACACACTCGCATTGTAATACGAAAGAGATCATTTCTGATTGGATCAGAATCTGAGTGCTCATGTTCAACACTGTTTTTTTTTACATAAATAGAGCTATTAAAAAATGATATGTCCAAACTACAAAGTAAAATGCGCAATGCAAATTTAGGACACAGTGTAAATGCTTTTATTGGAAGTCCAGGAATGCTGAATTCAGCTCCATCGATTGCTATGAGCTACAGCTGTATCATAGAGCAGCTCTCCTGGTAAACCCTTTGAAGGAGGAAACAAACTGCTATTGTTAATTATTTTGCATAGAATGGCACAAGGCAGCTGTAATAGAGTAAATGTAGATGCGCTTTTAGACTGTGTGTTGCTGCTAGCCCCACCCTGTGCAAATTCAAAGTGTAAAACCAGATAACACAACAAGCAGGGCACAAGCTAAGCGATGAGCTGTATTTGATTAGAGAAATAAAAGCTGTTTACTTTGACTATCTGCGTCAGTCTGGGTTATTATAGAAATCAAATGTAAGACAACAAATATACTAGAAGTGTCAGGGGTGGAAGTTGCAGATGTTGAGATATTAGAGTCAGTGTTTCCCTGCATGCATCACTGTGAGCAGCTCCCTCCTCCAGACACAGACCACACTGTAGTGTTTAGATGACTGGGTGTGAGGAGCCTTGTGTTAACAATGGGAGAACTGGGCTGACTGGGGAGCTCACTGCTACTGCCTACTTCAATAGTCTTATTACTGTGTTGTTACATTATGGACAGCAGTGGTGCTCTGGCTCCCTCTTGTGGTCACTATTAATATCTGCTGTGTGTCTCTCGGAGGTCAAATTAATTGCTCTTTGTCATTAAAATGCTGCTTTTATCATCAAACTCTTTGGACTACTTTTCTGAGTATGAACACATGTCTTCTGTATGCAGGTTTTTAAATGATGAAAACAAGAAAAAGAATGAAGTAAAGCAAATAGATTCTTGTTTACTTCCTCACATTGTAAAGTAATAGCAGCACTAATGTCCCCCATGGTGGGCTCTAAGACTAGATCATTGACCTGGTCTTTCTTTAAATGACTTTTCACGTTGGACACATTCAAATGTCATCACTGTCATTAAACAACATTTTACATTCATACTGAAATTATTTTATTAATATTGCTTACTTAATAAAATAAAAATAATCTTCTAAAAATCATAAAATTCAGGGGCTCCCGAGTGGAGCATTCAGCAAAGGCACTGTGCCGGAGTGCAGTATGTGCCCTATAGCCTGGAGAGCGCTGGTTTGAATCCAGGCTATACCACTGACACAGCCTAATCAAACCCAGCTCTGTGCAGTCCGACTGTAGCAGCTCTGCAGCTGTTCTCAGCCTCAGCCCCTGTGGTTACTGTCTATGAGCCAGAGCAGCTCCTGCAGAGCTGAGGGAGGTTTTTGTACGGACGTGTATCACTGTGTGAATGGGTAGCTATTGCCCTGCTGACAGTAATAATCTCCTGCATCTTCAGCCTGCACTCCACTGATGCTCAGTGTAAACTGTGTCCCTGATCCACTGCCACTGAATGGAGCTGGAGTCCCAGAGTGACGGTTAGAAGTAGAATAAATCAGGAGTTTGGGAGCTTCTCCAGGTTTCTGCAGGTACCAGTGGATGGAGCTGGTACTAACAAAGCTGCTGGCTGTACAGCGGATAGAGACCATGTGTCCTGGAGAACAGACTGAGCTGCTGGAGACGGAGTCAGAACAAAATTTATTTATTATAAAATAATAATGCAAGAGTAAAATTAAATAGTGTTGTGTTAGAATACAAACGAAATGTATAGAAGCGGCTAGACAGATTTACTTCAATGAAAAGTTCTATTTAAAATGAACTCAAGTCAAGCTTTCAGATTTATAAATAACTATTTAATTATCACCTTGAGCAAAGAGCCCCCGTGTCCCCAGCAGTAGAAGCAATGGCATCATTGTACTGTGTGTTTCAGTGACTCTGAAAGGGCTGAGCAGTGACTCATCAATACTGTGTGTCTTAAAGTGTTTGGAGCAGTGAGGCAGGCACCGGTATACAAAGCAGCTTCCTTTATACAAATCCTGCTGCTGCTGCTGTCACAGATAGAGGAGATCTGAGCCGTGAGTGAGCACCAGTGCGATTGATAGGGTTGGGTTCACTTTGACTGTTTTCTTCTATTTTTCCCCCAGTCAAAGCTCTCAGTATATCACTGCTGTCTAATATAACTGATCTGTTTGTCTAAACTGACAGTAATATTTCTGTTTGTGTCATCATTTCAATCCTCTTGAGAATTAAAGGGTATGTAGTGCCCTAACCCTAGTGGTATACCTTCCCATGTGCTGCTGCTGCTGCTGTAGAAGTAACGGACCTGTCATTTTTCTTTTCATTGGTCACATTTTGACTGCTTCTTACTGTTATAAATTGGACATCTACTTCACTGTCTTCACAGGCCTTTTCAAGATGTACCTTAAGCGAGCTGCTAGGAGTGCGTTTTCATTATTTCAATCAGAATGATATTTAACAAGCCAGGGGAAAAGGTATCAAACTCCTTGTGGCAAAGTGGTTGCTGATTATGAACAGGTGCAGAGGTGATGCAGTGCAGGAATAAACGGACAGAGATTTGTAATCCGGTATGGAAAAATATAAGTTTTATTTTTAGTTATAATCCAGGTCTGGTGACCAAATAATAAGCGATGTGTAAAACACGGAGAACAGCAACAGGGATTGCAGCCCTAAACAATAAACACAGTATCTCTCACACAATATACAACCACGGTCACCAGTCCTGGGTGCGTGCTGTAGTGCTTGTGGTGGGTGATACAGTTTAAAGAGTGACAAATAGTGCAGTGCTGTTCCGGGTTCAGTGCTGGCTCTTAGTGACAGCTCCAGAACGTGTTAGCCGTCTATAAACACACAAGTATCAATTATAGACAAGACAAACAAACAAACACTCACAATACTCTTAATACACAGTGCACGGGTCCTTCCGGGTCTATTTCAAAACCAAAAACGAAGGAAAAGATTTACAATTCTCCAGCCCCTTTTATGCGGTTATGCATGACCCCTTGGTAAATGATTGCAGCTGATTCTATTGCCTGCAGCTGCTACCTCGTTTACCTTCCAGGTCAGTACGTTCTCGCACTGGAGTCTCGTCTTTTTCCAGGCTGATTGACTTCCCGACCCAGGGAATGAACTGTCAGGACAACCTGTCCAAAGTCTTTCCCTTTCGCTACTTTGTATCCTCACAGGTCAAGAGGGAGATTTACAACCAGAACTCATTATATTTCCGTCACACTCCTGTATTGATTTCTTTATTGATTGATTTTGTTTGATGTTTGTGAAAGGGCGCACACAGTGACTGATCACACTCCATTGCCATGGCGATCCCAGCTCACTGAGAAACACATGGCTCTTGTAGTGACATGTTGTTTTGAGAAAGAGTGGAACAAACCAGCTTTCTTTCATTTGGAATGAGACTGAATTAGTGGGGAGTCTGTGAAAATATAGTATATCAGTGAATTAAATAATGAAAACCCATTTAAATGAAAGCCTTTTCTATTGAAGTTTAATTTATTTTCCGTTAGTTTGCCCCTGTTTTACACTTATATATTAAGAATAGTCCCACAAATTGATGAAAGTGTTTTTCTCAATGATTCTTACCCTGAGTGCAGATGACAAGTGCCCAGATGAAGATGCTGATAAAATTAATTGTTGTTGTGGATTCTGTTGCCATGAAGGGCAGCTCTCAATCATTAAATTATTATTATTTAATGTCAACAAATGGAGGGGGACTAGGCATGGTCACAAAGCTGGTCCTGTTTCAACCAGTTTTTCAGTTCTGTTAAAAAAAACTCTTGAAGTCTGATATACTTTTCATAAAGTCTTGTAGCGTATTCCAGAACATGGCACCCTTAATTGAGCAAGCTGTTTGTGCAAATGTAGTGCGACGTCAAGACACTACAGTCTCCTCTTGTGGTTGATCTTCTAGACAATCCAAAGGTAGATCATTAATGTAGAGACTAAAAAATAAAGGCTCTAATATAGATCCCTGTGGGACCCCCATAGTACAGATCCTAAACGCTGATTCACTATTGCTTATTTTAACACTTTGTTTTCTATCCAACAAGTCAGACTCCATCCACTTCAGAGCCTGACCAGACAGGTTCAATTCAGACAACTTGTTAAACTCACAGGGCTAGAAACACACCCAGAGCACTGAAGCATGTGCTGCCAATGCAAAGTGTCTTTTCTATGCAAATTGTCTTAATTGGCACAACAGCCACTTGTAGCCAAGCAGTGGTGTAAACACAGGCTTGGTGCTGTGTGTTCTGACAGAGCAAGATTAGCAGTTTAGCATGAACACTCCCAGGACAGCAGGACTAGACAAAGAACAGCTTTAATAGGAGCATATGAGGAGAGCCAATCAGCCGAGACCTTATTCCACTCAACACAGCTGGAATGGAGTCAAGTGTGGAGTGTGTGTTTAAAGCAGTACTTGCACTGTGTGTTCAGACAGAGCAAGATTAGTAACTGCCCTGGCATTAACACTCCCAGGACAGTGGGACTATACAATAGAGCCCAGCTATTAAGAGTAGCATTGGAACCTGATTAGCACAGTCCTTAATGCACTCATTAAAGTGTAATGCAGCAGTACTGCTTATTAAACAGCAGCACCGTCATGATTGAAGTGCATTGAAGTTCTCACTGGCTTCAGTAACACTTGAAGACACTCAGCGCCTCATTCACTAAACGCTGGTAAATGACCAGAATGATATAAATGTTCTTAAGCTTTAACCTTAGGGTGATCTCTAAAATAAGATTGGATGGGTTGGCAGTTAGCTCATTTGTGAATGGTCCCTGCTCTGCTCACAGCATCACCAGTGCGCTGCCCTATTTCCTGAATGTTGTGACAGTACATACCGCCTGCTTTACAAACACGGTATTTGAACACGCGCCGAGGACCCAAACATTTTAGCACCCTTCAGTGAATAATGTCTTGAATATCAAATCCCTCCCTCACGGTATTTCTGATGTAATGTACATACATTTACCATCCATTAACATCATGAATTATATTGAAATGACCCGCATGCGGTACTTTTCCTTCGCATTGTTCACCACGGGTTAGGTTGCTCTTCACTGCTTGGTGAATGCAGCAGGTGTACACAGTAGCACACGGTACAGAGCCTCACTGCGTGTTAACACAGTACCGCTGTGTGATAAATGAGGTCCTTACACTTTGATGCTGGTAGCTCCTCACTGTTGTGGGCAATGTTGGGAACTGCAGTCTGTGATGTTTAAGGCATTTTCAGCTGCGTTCAAAAACTAAAGGCATAATATGCCACCTAATATATCCTTCAAGCCCCTC
The DNA here is from genome assembly GCF_902713425.1 of Acipenser ruthenus. Lineage (NCBI taxonomy): Eukaryota > Metazoa > Chordata > Actinopteri > Acipenseriformes > Acipenseridae > Acipenser > Acipenser ruthenus. The sequence continues at coordinate 717,080 of NC_081223.1, forward strand.
AGGTGAAATACACATCAATGGAAAAGTTATTTTATTTGTATTTAATGTGTTTATTTGATATTATAAGATGCAGCAATATTTATATCAGTATGTCAGTAAAGCTTTTAATAACTGCTGGCGATGAAATCAAAGAGGGAGTAATTCACTGCTACTACATTATGGACAACAGGCTCCCTCTTGTGGCCAATGTTGATAACTACTGCATGTTTTGTTTGTTTGAGTTGAGTTTTAATATAACTTTTTAAGGAATTAATGAAATAATAAGTCCTATTTGTTTATGACTCCCCTTGAAGCCCCTAGACTGCTGTGTGGTGTTTAACACTTGTGTAATTCTTCAGCAAAGTCACTGTCTCAGCTGATACACAGCACTGTGTCCAGCCCCTCGTCCCTCTGGCTCTGTAATGAGTTCAGAGTGAGGGGGAGATCAGTGACGTGCCCAGCCTAGACTCTGGGAGAAGCTCGGAGCTTCAGCCCCTTTTCTGTTGGTGTGCTGGAGGTTCAGCACCGGACAGCTACCTCTGACTCACTCCATGGGAGAGGCTCAGGGAGGAGAGGAAGGATGAAAGAGAAGATTGAAGCCCTTCAGCATGTATATCTCACACTAATCGACACATAAATAAGATCAACAACAGATTATTTAAAAGAAAAACAGCCAGCTGCATCATCTGTAAACAAAGGAAATCTACGGATAATAATCAGGGAATCCAATCCCGGATTCCCGGATCTTTTTCTGATACAGAAATCCCTGGATTGGAAACATAAAAACCGGGAATTCGGGAGTCAGGATATTCTGGACATGAATATTTTTTTTTCTATTAGGAAAACACTCGGTATCACCAGGGTCATTGGAAACAGCCGACTCAATACGTGTTCGTAGCCAGCAGGGCTATGAAGTTGTCGGAAGTGTGTTTGATTCTCAGCTTTAAAAGTAAAGAAAACATAAACCAATGCGATTTGCTTTTATAATGTTCATTATTTGAAACGTGGGCATAAACACAGTTGTACTGGCTGAGAATCGTCTCTGGTCAATTACTTGGAAAGCAGCTATGCTGACCAATATATCACCAACGGGGGGAAAGCTGGCAGTACCGAGTGACACAGAAGACGGATTCTCTCAGCGCATCTCTGAATGCGCACTGGCACAAAGGGGCTTTGATCGTCTAATGACGTGGCAGAATGCAATAATGTATTGGGGTAATTTACCAACAAAAGAAACAAAAATAAAACTGTAGGTATTTATTTGTGAATAAACTATCTTGCTTCTACGATGGGACCAGAGACCTTACATCCGCAATATAATGATCGGCCAACCCCAGAGAGACTTTGTCTTGACCAGGGATTAATATAATCTAAAACACGATCACGAAAAGGCGTTGTCTTTTTAAAAATTAAACCTGCCAGACCGAACTCAGGCTAACATTCAATCAGTCAATTAATCATATATACTTAAAAACAAGAACATATCTAATTGTAAGCCTAGTCGTACAATGGAAGTCTTCAGTGTTATTTTAAACAAAGAGCGCTTTTTACGATTTAACATGGATTTAGACAGAATATTAAGCATGTTTATTTATTTCTAATACTGGACCCTGTCTTAATACTGTATTACATTCTGAATATGAATATAGCTGAATTATTAATTGTAGATAATACTTAGAATACCAGATACATATTTAGCATTAAAAAGCAATACATGTGATTTATTTAACAGTCGTTCATTATTTTGTGTATCAGCCGCCACACAAAGCTGAGGGCAGTGCGGTATACTGTAATGATGCTCCAGTCAGTCTGCCCGGACTGCACCTGAACCATCTTAAAAACACGAAGCCACTAATAAGCTAATTTATAAGAGTTAGTAAAGAATGGCGCTATATAATCTAAGGAAGCTGAATGTGAACTCCTAGCTGGAGCAACGAGAGAGGGAGAGAGGGCGGGGCAGAGAAGGAGGGGGAGACGCTGCTAGGCAACCGGCTCGTGAACATTCCACTCAGCTGAGCAGAGACCGTTAGGATTTAAAAATGCGAACGTTCCGAGCGGCGTTAGGCGCTTCGTTAAATTAACACACCGTTGCTGGCATATGAATATAACCATATTTTAAATACTCCAATAGGACTGCATTAAAAACGATGTTTTTTCAAATTAATATGTTATTTGGAATTTTAAAACAATCAAGTTAAATAACATGTTTGGACACAAAATATTTTTCAGTGAGGTTAACAAGTAGTCTGTTTATAAAAAAAAATGCAATCTGTGTTAGGAACACTATTTTAGTCCGATTTAAAATGGAAATTAAAATGGTATTGAGTGCTGAAATTTATTATTTTTAAAAATAAGTTAAATTGAACTGTCAGTAGTGGGATTTGAACCCACGCCTCCATTCAGAGACCAGAACACAAAATTCTTTAGAAAGACAGAGTCCTTGAGTCTGGCGCCTTAAACCACTCAGCCATTCTGACAAGCTGCGCTTGTTAATGTAGAAAACCGCATTATTTATTTCAGCACACACTAGGGTGTCATCAAGGCCCGATTGGATTTATTACGCACATACCAACTCATGCTCCATGAATGATGTTAAGACAATTGTAAAAAAAAGAAACGGATTGAAGTCAACCCACAAAAGTAAGATTATTTATTTCAATATCGTTATAGCTATAAACGATGCATGCATTTTACAATAGCAATTGCTATTTGACAATGACCAATAAGTAATTTTGGTGCAGTACTGTATACAATGTGAACAGAATCAGACTTTGCTCCGTTGTCTCGAAGAAACATCTTCAATTTGTATTTAAAAAGGACGCCTAACGTGGGGCTCGAACCCACGACCCTGAGATTAAGAGTCTCATGCTCTACCGACTGAGCTAGCCGGGCTGACTGGTGCACGTTTCTTTTACTGTAACCAACTGAGCTATTAATTTGTCATCTTATTTGGGAAAATAGTGAGTGACAGAACCAAAGATTCCAAATATAATCCACTGAACTGTAGCTTTATTATCATAATGAAAACAGATTACACATGACCACAGTTCTGTATCAAAATTAAGTCGTAAGTATATGGTTTCCATTGTAGCTATTTACACACACTGCTCTGTTGTCTCCCAGGGTGTTATCTAACAAAACGACATATGCTGTGCTGCCATAATTGATTACATAGACTTTCCTGCCCCGTGTTGCTTTCTTCTTAGATGTGATCTCAGGTTCTGATGAGTTCTGCTCCCTCGATCACGTTCTGCAGCATCTCGCCTTGCTCATCACTGCCGTATGCTTTGGCTGTTTAACAGGTTGGTCTCTGTGGCGCAATCGGTTAGTGCGTTCGGCTGTTAACCGAAAGGTTGGTGGTTCAACCCCACCCAGGGACGATGCTTTTTGCATTTCTTAATCACATTAGAAAATGGCACTCTGATACGCTGTTATTTCATCCAATTACCCTGAAGAATAAATGTGCTCTATTTTTTTTAGTTCAAAATAATAGAAAACAAATACCGTTTTGTTGTTTGCCGAAACCCGGGATCAAACCAGGGACCTTGAGATCTTCAGTCTAACGCTCTCCCAACTGAGCTATTTCTTGCTTGACAAGACTAATTTTTCGAGATAGCATTCTTTTTGGCAATTCTGTAAACCTGTAATGAGAAACGTTCAACAGCTCGACAACACCATAATAGAATCCGATGCCTTTACAAATGTGTTTCGAAACTGTTAAGTTTTCTCCCAAATGCGGTTCTCAACAAATGTTTTTTTTTTGTATTCCTTCCAGGGTAAGTCCAAAAGGCAAACACTGGAACTCTCCGCCTGAAAGTACAGCGCTTGAACTGCCTCAACAAACGCTGAGCTCTAAAACGTGTACACTGAAAGTCTATTAACATCTTTAACACAATCATTTGTATTCCAATAGCGGTTAGTCCACAGGGTGATCAATAAAGTGACTGCTGGCTTTGTTTAAATATTAACAAGATGTTTTTAGGATTCACGCGTATTCTGAACAAGCACAATAGAATATGATAGTGAAAGGACAAGCAAATAACAGGTTTATTGGCTCTGGTCTTGTATCATCACCCTGACTACTGTCCGTAAGAAAGTGGCATTAATAAAAACGTCATTATGCAAAGTTCCCAATGCGCAAATACGCAACATATTTAAACTTCTTCACAATCTTAAACCTTCTCAAATTAATTTAAAATACTTACTGACAGGTACGGCCCTTTCCCAATGTAACACTCTGCTTTGTTTGAACACCAACGATGGGTGGGATATTATGTAGTAAACCACAATACTATTGTTCCCACTTTCTTTAGTACTACCAAAAATGCAAACCCTGGCACCCCTAGTGGCCTAATGGATTAGGCACTGGCTTCCTAAATCAAGGATCGCGGCTTCGAATTCCATCTGAAGTAAAATAGTGTTATTAAAACGAACATTATTATCATATTTTTTTCTTGGCATGTGATATTTTGTAGATCTTGTTATCTGCTATGTCCGCTCACGCTAGGCACTACGTGCTCGAGTGCTGTAGCAGCAGCCATGAAGCAAGTTCGTTTTTCATTTGAAATACATACACCCTGTACACACTGTAGTGTTTAGATGACTGGATGTGAGGAGCTTTGTGTTAACAATGGGAGAACTGGGCTGACTGGGGAGGTAACTGCTGACTATGTCCATTGTCTTATTACTGTAGAGGTGGGTTGTCGAAGATTTGTGGCACACTCTACAACCCGGTTTCTCAGAGACGTCGAATTCAGTGGCGAAGAGTTGCGTCGCACAGTGAAGAACTTATCTGAAGCAGCAGAGAGGGGCAGCAACTGGCTGTGGTTGAGATGGAAAGATTCTGGCTGGGGATCTCAAACACAATAGAAAGAAACGCTGATGTACAGGTAAGTAAGCTGGGCTGAGTTGAGTGGGGGACAGAGGGGGGTGATGCTGGGACGCCAGAATCACCGTCGAGCCCTCTTGAGGTGTTGTGGGCTAGTCGACGAAACACTGAGGATGGAAGGTTCCCACTTGAAGACCCCAGAGATGTACCCTACTTAGCTCAATCCAGACGGTTGTCATGCTGATGCGCTGGGGAGGCCGCACTGTGGTTGATCCCCGGAGCCAGCATCGCAGCCATTGTGTGTGCTGATGCGCTATGGAGGCAAAATAAGCTGATCCCTGTAGCCAGCATTACACTTCAGCCATTAACACCACACAGAAGGATATCTACATCATCATATGGAAGGGAAGGCAATGGATGGAGACACAGATGGACCACATTAGTTTACTGTAAAGCTATGTCTTAGTTGGTGCTTATCTTGATGAGAGCCGAGTTCAAATCAGCATGAAGTTTTAACATCTACTCTCATGTAATGGAAAGCTAGACAGCAGTGGTGGACTGGTTCCCTCTTGTGGTCAGTGTGAATGATGGCAGTGTGTGCAGCATGGCAGGGCACTGATGCCTGTTTCCAGGCTATACAAACACAGAGAGTGATTCAATCAAACACTAAGATCACAGTTTAATAGAAGAGTGGATTAGTTCTATTTGTATATGTGTTCTAAGCGCTGCACTTGTGTTTCAATAAGTGTCATATTATGATATTTATAATGTACATTTTTATTGCCTGTGTGCAGTGTCTTACATTTTTCTCTATTAAATGTCATTTGCCATGTGTCTGCCCAGTTCTGAATGCTGTCTAGATCATTTTGAATGACCTTTGCTGCTGCAACACTGTTTGCCACTTCTCCTATTTTTGTGTTGTTTGTAAATAACAAGTTTGCTTACTATACCAGAATCTAAGTCATTAATGTAGATTAGGAATAGCAGAGGACCTAATACTGATCCCTGTGGTACACCACTGGTTACCTCGCTCCATTTTGAGTTTTCTCCTCTAATCCGTTTTCTACATGTTAACCACTCTCTAATCCATGTGCATGCATTTCCTTGAATCCCTGCTGCGTTCAGTTTGAGAATTAATCTTTTATGCTGGACTTTGTCAAAATCTTTCTGGAAATCTAAATAAACCATGTCATATGCTTTACAATTATCCATTGTTGATGTTGCATCCTCAAAAAAATCTAGCAGGTTAGTTAGACATGATCTCCCTTTTCTAAAACCATGCTGACTGTCTCCCAGCATACTGTTACCATATAGGTAATTTTCCATTTTGGATCTTATTATAGTTTCCATAAGTTTACATATAATAGAAGTCAGGCTTATTGGTCTGTAGTTACCTGGTTCAGTTTTCTCTCCCTTTTTGTGGATTGGTATTACGTTTGTAATTTTCCAGTCTGCCAGTACAACCCCTGTGTCAAGAGACTGTTGCATGATCTTGGTTAGCGGTTTGTAAATAACTTATTTCATTTCTTTGAGTACTATTGGGAGGATCTCATCCGGCCCAGGGGATTTGTTTATTTTAAGAGCTCCTAGTCCCTTTAACACTTCTGCCTCTGTTATGCTAAAGTTATTTAAGACTGGAAAGGAACAGGTCGACATGTGGGGTATGTTGTCCGTGTCCTCCTTTGTAAAAACTTGTTAAAAGTAATCATTTCATATATTTGCTATTTTTTTTTTCTTCATCTATGATTTTGCCATTTGTGTCTCTTAGACATTTAACCTCCTCTTTGAATGTTCTCTTGCTGTTATAATATTGGAAAAAACATTTTGGAATTGGTTTGAGCCCCCTTAGCAATGTTCATTTATATCTATCTCTCTTAGCCTTTCTAACTTCCTTTTTGACTTGTGTTTGTAGTTCCAAATAGGAGGAGTGGCAAACACTGTTGCGGCAGCAAAGGTCATTCAAAATGATCTAGACAGCATTCAGAACTGGGCAGACACATGGCAAATGGCATTTATAAAAGAAAAGTGTAAGGTATTGCACACAGGCAATACATTTCTCCCCCTTCCTTTCTATATTGGTTAATTGTGGGCTCTATTTTTTTTTTTTTTTAACATCACTGAGTCCCTTGCCCTTGTGCAACCACAATGTAGAAACATATAGAGAATGTATGGGAATGGTCAATAAACATCACTGCTGTTTCTCTTAAAGCGTGTTTATTTATTTCTAATACTGGACCCTGTCTTAATACTGTATTATATTCTGAATATGAATATAGCTGGATTATTAATTGTAGATAATACTTAGAATACCAAATACATATTTAGCATTAAAAAGTCGTTCATTATTTTGTGTATCAGCCGCCACACAAAGCTGAGCGCAGTGCGGTATACTGTAATGATGCTCCAGTCAGTCTGCCCGGACTGCACCTGAACCATCTTAAAAACACGAAGCTTCTAATAAGCTAATTTGTAAAAGTTAGTAAAGAATTGCGCTAATATAACGAAGCTAAATTTGAACTCCTAGCTGGAGCAACGAGAGAGGGCGAGAGGGCGGGGCAGAGAAGGAGGGGGAGACGCTGCTAGGCAACCGGCTCGTGAACATTCCACTCAGCTGAGCAGAGACCGTTAGGATTTAAAAATGCGAACGTTCCGAGCGGCGTTAGGCGCTTCGTTAAATTAACACACTGTTGCTGGCATTTTCGTTTTGAAGAAAAATTTATTTTAAATACTCAAATAGCACTGTATTAAAAAAATACTTTACTTCAGTTACAGACCGTTTTCCAACAAATAAAAGGAAGTGCGTATTTATAAGAAGTACATGTGTTATGATATTAAGACTAAACAAATGTGCTACAGTTTGGTGTATAATTTATTTATTTATTAAATGTTGTGGTAATTGTTTTTTTTAATATTGTATTGTTTTCACAAAATAACATCCGTACATTATCAGTTCATCTGCTAGAGTAATCAAATCACAAATATTACTCGTCAGTAATTCATACACAGACACGCTGTGGTAACTTCAAGAAGTTAAAATGTAAGGCTGGATTACAGTTTAACCAAATAAATAAATAAATACATTAATAACGACATGAAACAAAAATACGTTTTGGTAGCTCATACGTAGGCCTATTTAAATTACAAAATGCGACCTGTTTTAGAAATTGATTTATATACTACCTGCCATTTAAATCTAAATTATATTTAAAACTGTTTGAGGGGCAGACTAGCATAGATGATTTCTAAAATCCATTAATATGTTAAACTATAACACCACATTAGCACCCCGAGAAATATAGAAATTGATCATTTGTAAAGAATTAGCTGTGAGATTATTTAGATAAATAATCAGAATTATGGATGCATGGATTTTTGATTAAAATACACCAACATGTACTTTTGTTTCATGTCATAATTTATTTATTAATTTCATTGTAACCCCTTGCTGGTGCCACGGCTTGTCTCTGTATCAATTCACTGATATTTGAGGTTTTGTTTAGTACACACTAGCAGGTGATCTGATAATCTTATTGATGTTATTTTGTGAAAACAATAACACGTTAATACTGTGCTACAAAAAATGACTCGCCGTGTTGTAACTTGTGCGGGTGATGTCATGGGTTGTCATGGCAGCGCCGATCATCACGGGAGGGGTTATCAGTGGTTGTCGGAGAAACGCTTGAGTTCCGCTGGCTTCCGAGGTGTCCAACCCGAATATCTAAATCAATACAGTGACAACAAAGTAATGTGACATATAAACCTAATGACTACATTAATGAAGCAGAAATACACGACAGGGTGTGTGTGTTATCATGAGGTAATATCACCACGCCTTGGGTGCGTTGGGAGGCACTAGACGAAGTAGAGTTCTTCAACCGCCCAGGAAGTAGTGATATATCTCATGATAACACACAGACCCTGGAGTGTATTATTGCTATTATTAAACGGGTCTAGGAGTGTGTTGTTGGTAGATAAAGAAGACTTTAAACCTTATTTTAATGTTTTGTATTTGTGTCACCTTCCACTGAGAGAAGTAGTTCCACAGTAGCTAATGGTTAGATTAAGAAATAAACATTTGATTTTAAGATGTTTTGTATAATATTTTCTTTTTCAGTACTCACTAATAGTTTCTTGTTTAGGTTTTATGCATGTCTGGGTTTTGTCCAGTAGATGGAGCTGCTGCTGCTGTTGTGATGTTTTGTTTAGCAGAATGCAGTTCACTTAAAATCTTCAATTAAAATCTCCGGTAGTACTACTACAGACGGGCCGCCGATAGTCATCACTGATTAACCCAACATGAATATAAATACAAACCCAGTGTGTTTCAAAGAGCACTCAGAGTGACAGTGCCGGAGAGTCGGCGAGCAGGTTTAATAATATGAATGTGCCTGCACGAGAGTCTTGCATCAAACTCAGCTTCCTCTATATAATATAAACACATTACACAAGGGGTTGCCAGCGGCTGTAGTGAATTCAGTTCCAATAACACCACGCTCTCTTTCTCTCTATATATCTAGTCCTTCTGTTTTACCAAACAGCTCAAAGAATGGAACTTCTGGTTCGGTCTGGTGCGCAGATCTAAAGATTCCCCGCATCGGGTGTACCGGTTTGTTACGGAACGTGTTTTGTAAAACGAGTTTATCCAGTAACAGACTATATAAACCAGTCAAAACAAAAGAGAACATGTTGCCAAGCAGTGGTTTGTTTAACTAGTTCCTCAGTAAAGTAAGACTCATGTGTACACACAGTATTAAAAACTGAAAAGCTAAACTAATACTTTACTTGGAGCTCTCACGAGGGACCACTTCCAGTAAAAGACGTATAAACCGCAGTGAACAAAATAAAAACTTGCATTCATAACAGAAAAAAAAGACAGCCCATATAAATCTACACACTTTGTGATGCTATAACATGGTACTATATATTATAGAGTGTTGATAATTTCACCCTAAACTTTGCATACTGAAAGTAGCATGTCAAAGCAAGAAGGAATATAAAAATAGGGTTACAGCTCAATGGAGGAGGAAAGTCTTTGCCCCGGCTTCACAATGAATTAATGAAGGGTCCTTGAATAACACACCATATTGAGAATGGCCTGATCAGGAAACAAGCAAAGCAGTAAGAGGAGAGAATCCCATTAACATGGCCATTCTCACACACCAATATATAATCTGTGTAGAATTAGTCAAGCACCCAAACAAACAAAAAAAAAAACAACCACACACCCCACACAATCCAAACAGCCTTTACAAGCAAGATTTTTATTTATCAACACACACTTTTGGGCATTTTCCAAATATATACAACTCCAGCTACAATGACAACCACTGAACACACACCCATTGCAGCTCCCAGAACGGACCACACATTGAATTGGGCTGCAAGAGAAGAAAGAAATAGTTAGTGGAATGGAATGGAATATAAAGAGATAGTTATATATTTTACTTGAACTGTAATTGTGTTCACATCATGCATATTACCACTTCTAGGCATAAAGTGAAGGGATCCATCTCTCTTCAGCTCAATTGGGCCAGAAGACACAAACGCCTTTACTGCACCACCATCCATCCCTTCAGCACTGCGACCTACAGGAGGAATTAGGAGGAGTCCATCAAAACAAAGGGACAAAAATGCATGCAAAATGTCCCCCCTCCCCCCAACAGACAGAGCTCTTACCAAGCCTCTGTTTTCCTGGAATGCACCGTCTGCTACAGAGGCTGTCTGATGGCCGGTTTGAATCGCATATCACAACACTGCAGTGGAAGTAAATCTGAAAGACAGTACACCTTGTCAAGAAAAACAAGCATCAATAGATCAGGCAGGACCATCAGCCAATGAGGATTACTGAATTGAAAAAAATATATTGCATCATAGTAAGTGTTTCTTGCAAATGTGCAGTTATATGTTTTCATTCCAACTCACTAAAGATTTGAGCACAGTGACCATTTGCTGCTTGCAAAGCAATCCAAACCACACATTGTGGTACAAGATGCCCCAAACCAACACTCCACTTTACCTGTCCTTTCAGTGCATCCTGGCCGCTTGTGAAGGAAAACATTTTCACTTCAAACCTTTTCAGATGGGAAGGGAACAGCACTCTTGCATTGCTGGAGACTGGGTGAAAGATGGTCAAGTACTCATCTGCAGAGTTCTCACAGCTAGAAAGAGAAAGTAGGTCAGGAGCACATCAGCCACAACTCCAATTCCTAGGTTTTGTAGCAGCAATATCATATTCCAGCATCTTACCTGTCCACAACAACATCCCACTTTGGAGAGCTATTCCTGTCAGCAGAATAGGTTGCCCAGCAGTTCTCCAAAAACAATTCAGCCTGTGGATCCCTGCTGTACAGGAGTTCTACCTCAAAATACAAGGGTCTTCGCAAGTACTTCACAACAGGGTAATCCTGAACTCCATAGAAGTCATTGTAGGTTGAATCTGCAGAGATTCAAGGGAGAATTTTATAGGTGGAAACATGCTACTAGAGCATCTATATTATTTCAATTGCCAAGTCCTACCAAATGCAAGCCGCATGATGACCACAAGGTCCCCCAAGCCAGGCTGGACTACAGGTGCAGGATTATTCTGGTACAAGAACTGCACTACCTTGGTGTCATTGACCAGATAGTGACAGGCAACTCTCAACCTGGAAAGAGGAGATGGGGTTAGCAGAGTTTCAGCCTCAACCACAAGGATACTCAATTTGATTGCAATCCTTACCTGTAAGATGTGAACAGCACTTCATTCTCATAAGTCAGGAGGTTGTTGTCAAACTGGAAGAGAAATCAAAGACCCAGGTTGCAATGAACTTGTAGATTTAGTTTGGAGCTGCATACCAAGTTGCAGACTAGCTAATATGGTACTCTGGATCATCCAAAGCTGTCTACTAACGTAGTACCAAATTTCACAATTTAAATAATAATAAAAAAAAACAACATTGGTAATGAATATTGCAATTTCATAATTGAACACTTTTTTGGGACCTCATGATTGTTACAGTTAATATGATACCACAAGCCTGTCTACAGAAACTGCTAGACTAATATGGTATTGTTTTAGTAACCTCTAGGAGGGCAACAGCAGTTATTTTGGATTTGTTGCAAATACGTTTGAATACACAGCTGGTGACTCTTGAGCTGCAATTGGTATCAACTCATTTATTAGTTTAGTCCCGGCCTCACCACGGGATCATCCCCAGCAAGTACGCTCCTTCCAGTTCACTGCAATTGACCCAAAAGGTCTCTTGGCAGCACATGCAATGCCATAACCAAGAGTCATGTCATGTGTCACAACACCTTTGTCAACGGGACAAGCAGTTCAATACAAAAGTGGCATCCTGCAGATGTCCACAAGTCATGCAAGTAATTCAGCGGATAGAAACACAGGTCACCATAGCTCCGTAGATTGATCCAGGGGTGTTGGGGCCACCTTGTCAATATGTTGAAACTCCTCAAAATATGGTCAATACTAACCCTTCTAGTTGTGCCACAGGAGTTGACATTGAAGTAGAAAACTGCATTGATAGCATCAGACTGAAGAGGCCGGCAACTTGGATCCCTTAGAGTTAGTTGACTTGGAGACAAGCTGGGGACAGATTCCACTTTCACAGCAAGAGCTGCCATAGTTCCATTGGTGAAGCAATCTGAAACACAGCATTTGGATCCAGGTTAAGGAAACAGATTATAGCTTCAATACCACTTCATGCAACCTTTGGCCAATCTCAAAAGCAGCTATTCTAAAGAATGCTTTGTTTGCAGGAGAGTTACCAATCATCTTTGTAGGGAAACTGCAGGACAGGGAGAAGTCAGCCACCACAACCATGGTCCCAATATCCTTCAAGGTCAAGTCAAGTCTGCTTCTGATGCCTGAAGAACTGATCACCTACAGAGACAATACATCAGGTCAGTAATGTGTTGAACCCAAAACAGCTAAAACGCATTTTAAAGTTCCATCACTTACTTCATATGTGGCATCAACTGAATTGTATGGCACAGTCATCCAGAAATTGGTAGAGTTGGCATTATACTTGTACAGGGCAAGCAGACTTCCACCAAGTTCTCTTGAGCCCACAAAAGGAATCCAGTTGCGACCCATGTTGCCATATGTTACCATGGTATAGAATGCAGCACCATCACAGTAGCCAGTTACTGTAGGTGGAACTGCAAGAGGAAGAGCAGTTGTCAGGGCAATGGACTGGATTGGTTAGAAAAAGGTAGTTGTAGACCAAAAAATAGTCAGGCACTTACTGATGTCTTTGAGAACAGCTTCGACTACAGCAGGATGAGTAAAGGGTGTATTCTCTGGCACTATATTCAGCAAGTAGGTCAGGGGCAGAATGTAGGTTCTGGTGTCTGGAGGAGTTACCTGAAAGAAGAGCAAGGGTTTGTAGGATTAAACCCAAAGTCAGACAGCAAGCAACACGTCCACAGGAAGCAAGCGTTTTCAAAGGGCAATTGGATGGTTGAACAGGTGGGATGTTACCTTTTGCTTCACATTGGGGTCCTCAAATGGCACCTGGAGAGTGTAGGTCTTGGATCCATTGGGAAAGACATGCTCCTGGACATTATAACCTTTTAGGTTGGCTTCTGGCACAGTCAACGTCTCTGGTCCAACTATAATTTTGACCAGCTCCACATCAGGCAGGAATGTCCCCAGGGTCACATTGAACACTCTGGCTTTAGGAACAGTGTCTGAAATTAAAGCATACAGTTAAAATGAAGGACATGAAGTGGAGCACTGCAACAAATCCCTTTGATTTACTGCATGTGGACAAGTTCTACATACTGTTTGTGACAACTGGTGGCCGAGGCATGAAAGGAGTGGTTATTGGATGAAGTACTGTGTACTTGGTCTTCTCAGGCCCATCTTGCCAGGTATGCTCCAGCATTGGTTCAATAGAGTAAGAGATCACATAGGTGTTGTCCAATACATGGCTCTGAAAGCACAGAAGCATCTTAGGAGGAAAGCTTTAAAATGAGAAGGATTTAGAAGAAGCTGAACTTCTACATACCTTGTAATATCCACCATCAGCTCCCACAGGAATTTTTACAGTGATTAGCTGGGGACCGACATCCAGTTTATAATCTCTATTATGAATCGTTGCAGGGTCAAGCTTGCGGCCATCAACTCCCATTTGAACATCAAGGGTAGTAATTTGTGGTGTCGGAACAAGAGGAGGTAGAACACGGGGAACATTCCATGTAATCATCTGTTCTGTGAAGGCTGTTCCATCTGACAGAAAGGAACACCATAGACTTGATATAGAAAATTCATACATAAACCTAGAACAGTTCTTGAGCACTGTTGCCCTCCATAAGCTTACTCACCAGTAGGACATGTAACTGCAGTGTCCACCATCATGACCATCCATCTTTGCTTATAAAAGGTGGTTGATCTTAGCACAGCCATTGGTACAGTTTGGATCTGTTGGAGGGGAGGGGGAACTTTTACTAAAATAAAAGCAAGACTAAATCTCCCTTCATAGTCTGGATATACTGTACTAGATAACAATGAAGCCTAGACTACTTACCACCCGAGGCTGGCTTTCTGTGGAGTTGTATGCAGCTCTAACCAGAATTCGAGTTGGTGTAGTGTTTATGCCATAGCCATTTGTCATGCCCTGAGCAACAGTCATGGTTGTCTTTCTATTTGCTGGGAGATGGAACACAATTTTCCAGATGCTGTTGTCAGCAGCAGTTGCCTAGCAGAAGAAAATCTCATTAGATTAGGGAGTTTGAACACAAAGCATCTCCAGTCTAAAATAATTTGTCATAACAGATGTCATGTTTAATAAACAGGAACTAAAACTGAAAGTTGAAAGTTAAATGACACATCACTGAAACCGTTCTAGGTTCAGCAGGCATCTAAGGGAACAGAAAATCCTCAAATACAACTTCGTACGAAAGCCTGTGAATGCATGTTGTCTGGATCCGATACAGGCAGAGTTTACAGCCATTCATTTGTACTGGACCTTAATACATCAGTGTACCAAACCTTAGGACAGCTAAATTGCTCCTATGCAGCAGTCCTCAAAAAAGTAAATCAGGATACATTTATCATGAAGGATTTATAGCCCTGCACATATGAAGCCACTACCTCAGTGGTTGAAATAAGGCTTACACCAACAAGAAAGGGTTAATTTCTCCACAATCAATTTCTATCAAAGCAATCACAGAATACATGTATGCAAAGCCAATGCCTTAAATGTCACACAATTCATATATGGCCACCCAATTGGGAGACAGGTTAAAGTTAAGGGGGCCGTTAGATTTTGCTTCCTCTAGACGAGACAGTAGAGTAGACTTCAATAAGCAAGACCAAGGGGACATGAATGAAGCAAATGCAAAGTCACATGATTCTACCTCTGGGTACGCAAGGGACCAATCAGGATCATCTTGAACAAAGTTTGGCTCAATAAGTGGCACACCTCTTCTCACAGAAACCTAAAGAGAATTCACATTAGTCATGAGTGAAGCACTTCTGCAGTGACAATTAAAATACCCACACAACCCAACAAGTTATACTGAACAGCATTATCACATCCCGACAGCCCTTACCTCCATGTAGTTTCTTTCACACAGAATCTCCCTCTCTGCCCATGGAGAATAGCGGCATGTCATGCTCTGAACATAGGAGGAAGCTGAAGTCATAGCACTGTTTGAGAAGACACTGATTTGTACTGTCAGCTTGTAGGTCTCATCATTCTGGAAACAAAGGCTAAAGTTAGTCCCAGCATGTCACCATTAGAAAAGTTTACAAGAAATAAAATGATGACTCACTGTGTTCTGAGCAAAGCAGCTCAGCACAGAAGCAAGGAACTTGGCATTTCCCAAGAAGTCAACAGTTAAGCTATATCCACACTGTGCAGCCAGTCTTGGAGAGAGGGACACAAGCGTCCCCTTATTGTCTGTAGAAAGAAATTCAGATGGCCTTTTAAGAAACCGTACACGTGATCAAGCAAGGTAGAGATATAACAAAGTGAACACCCCCACCGCCCTGTCCCATCTACTTATTGGAATTTTTAAAACTATATTAGTAGAATTATACGGTCGTTCAGAACAGTAGGTTTAAAGTAAATGATTTCTATTTCTGTGCACTTGCAGTCAACAAATCTGAGTAAGGTTGTAGCAGCACAGGTCTATTTAGTGTGATCAGCAACATGCTTTTGAAGCTAACGCAAGAGTTTCACATCCTGCATTTGAAAAAAAAAAAAAAACAAAGCCTGGTTGATGCCATACAGCGCAGGAGTGCTCTGTACTTAATTCAAATTATTACATTATGAGTCAACAGGCTTTGCACATCAAAAGCTTTCCATTCAAGAAAAATGATCACTCACCAATCACATTGATGCGAAAATACTTTCCAACAAAAGACTTATCCAACATCATCATCATAACACTCCCTTGACATTCTGTCCTCACCGAGCCTGCAGAAGACAACGATACTTGAAAACACACAACCGGCAAATAAACAGGAAACTGAAAGGACAGCTCTGCTGAAGCAACCGTTATCGTACCTAGAGGGGGGTTCTGCGTCCAAACTTCAGTGACTAACACTGCTAACAGCAATGTTATTCTGCATTGGAAAAAAAAAAGACGCAAGTGAGAAACACACAATAAAATGAACGTTTCTAAAGTAGAGAAAAGATCAACAATTACCCAAATATAAGACAACACGGCATCATTAAATCCAAGGCAGCCCCGACCGTGAACTTCTTTCACCGTTATAAAGAAACAATAATAAAAACAAAACCGCTAGTAGTTGAGTTTGGTGTTCCTTAGAGCGCAATGGGTTTATAAAGAGGTTCAGGTGCTAATGGGAGCTGATTAGCTGCAATTGATGCACGCACCTCTTTCATATTAGTCCTCTGATTGTCAGTCAGTACGTTAATTAAAATAAATAATAATAATAATAATAATAATAATAATAATAATAATAATAATAATAATAATAATAATAATAACCCATTTAGAAGATTGTACTTTGAATTTAAGTTTGGCAGAAGTACGTGCGGATCAAACTGGACTGTCACCGACAAGGATCATCAGCGATCATCTGAACTAACTGGTTGAATAGACAGCACATGTCTGAGGGGGGTGTGTTCTGTACAGCTGTACATTTGATTAAAGTTTGTCGCGGAGTTTTAAACGTTTCCATGGCAACTGCTGTAGGATGAAGTTGCCCGGAGCCGCGGACACGAGATCAGATTGGATCGCATTGCCTGAAAATTCGATGTTTGATTGACGTGGTCAGTTGGCCAATAGAAAATGAGCGCGCTTTTGAGAGCAAGTCGAGTTGCGAATGAGAGGACAGGTAAGTTAGCAGTAGTATCGATAAAAAAATTAAAAAAACAACGACTTGACCTAACAATGCTTGTACATATCTTGCTACGCTAGCCGCCCCCCAGATAAGTTGAAGTAGTAACGTTAGCTAACTTATGTTAGAAGCTAGCTAGTGTTATCTAGCCAGCTAGCAAGCACCACCGGTACCTAGCTAATGTAGTCAACTGGGTAACGTTAGCTAACGTTAGATTGAATAATATCCCAAATAACGAGCATGATTAGTAGCAGCAGTGTTGCTCTTCCTTTTTATCCAGGCGAGTTTGTTCGTTAAAGTTAGATAACGTCACCCCGTTTATTACATTTTAGTCATTTAGCAGACGATCTTATCCAGAGCGACTTACAGTGCAAAACATTACATTTATATTATAGAGAGAGAGAGAGAGAGAGAGAGAGAGAGAGAGAGAGAGAGAGAGAGAGAGAGAGAGAGAGAGAGAGAGAGAGAGAGAGAGAGAGAGAGAGAGAGAGAGAGAGAGAGAGATGTAGTTGCATACTTTGCATACCGTATCTCTGATTTGTAACGTTTCCATGGTTCGCCCCTGCCGCTGCCGTGTCTGGTTAAAACGATGAGTTCAGTTTTTTTTCTGCTGTTTGGTAATTCAGTCATGAGGCAGCTGTAGCAGAGTGGCGCAGCGGAAGCGTGCTGGACCCATAACCCAGAGGTCGATGGATCGAAACCATCCTCTGCTAGCTTGTTTTTCTTCTGTTTGCAAAGTAGGTTTTCTAAAATATTAACTGAAGGCAAGACTTTGTGTTATTACATTTCAGTTTAGTGTGTGTATTTCGTAAATGTTAAAGTGTAGAAATGGCAGGTACGCAGCTTATCTGCCTCTACCCATAGAGGACCCATACATTTTTTTAAAAAAAAATCTGAACACAAGGTGTGTTTATGTAATCTGATACGTTACATCTAGACTTAACTGTTAAATTGTGCTTCTCGGAAGACATACGCTGGAGGGCGCACTGCAGTTTTCAGTCTGGGGAATATTACAGATTAGGAGACTGCTTTAAAATACACAAGTATGGCGGGCGTCTCTGTTACAAAGAATTTTCACACTTTGTATTTATCTCCATAATGCGTTGGGACTAAATACGCAGATACGTTAAAACTATTTGGAGAATGCGTGCATCGATCCCGCTACTTCTCGCATGCTAAGCGAGCGCCCTACCATTTGAGCTAATTCCCCTTGAATTGTGCCAGTGATTCTCATAGGCTACATCGCAGCTTGATACGAGCAATTCAGATTTTTATATATATATATATATATATATATGCATCAACACTGTGTTGTGGCTCGAGCTTGTTTGACGAGGCAGGCAATGCAAAAATGCCAAAACTTGCTGTGTTAAGCACCACTTTTGATATTGATTTTTGTTTTGCCATGTTATCACACTGCTACTAAGGGCCGGCCCTTTTAAATGTTAGCGTTTAGATGTAATTCGGGGGATGGCGTAGAGGGCTCTCTCGCTCTTTGCGCTGCTTTTTTCTTATCCTAAATCCTTTTCTTTAGCTTGTCTTTCCTTCCCTCCGTGGCGTCCTGCCCGGTAGCGTCCGCGATCTCTTCCGGGTGGATGCTGATCCCAGTTCAGCCTCATTTAGTATTTCCAGCCAATCACACAATGCAGCGCTCGTCTCGTCATTTATTAGGGCATGGCCAGCGCTGCTCCACGTATGTTATTGGCTGCCCCTCCTGTCTATCTCTCTCTTTTTCTACTTTAACCCAGCACTATTTCCGCTTCCTTGTCTGTGTTTGTTTTTTGTTCGTTTCTTTCACTGCAGGCGGTTTCTCTGCTCAGCGCTCTCAAGATAGTATCTGCTATTTTCCTACCTGCTCAGTCTGCGCCGTTCAAAGCGCAGCGTCATTCTCAGCTTGCTCTGCGTTTTCATCAGAAAGACTGTTCCGACGTCACCGCTGCACTGCAACTCTTTCACACCGGCGCCTCACAGACCATGGTTACCACGGCAACGCCTCATCGAGTGACTACTGGGAGTGGTAAGTTGCCATGGCGAACAGGCAGCTTTAACAGGCAATGCGAGCCTGTGCCTCACGACTGCAATCTTGTGGCTCCTGCTGCTGCGCTTTTGCAACATGAGAGCTTCAACTCGCCGAATTGTGAAATCTAAATACTGCAGGCTCCTCTTCTATACCTACGTTAACTTACTTATATCATCACTAACTGTTCTAGAGCAAATGTTTTATACATAGACAAGGATTTTAATCGCATTAACAAAATATATGCTACCCTGCTTCACTGAAGCCAATAGTTTCAATTCCAATCGCAACCTCTAGATGGCAGCATAACACCACAAACTACATAATTTAAGCTGATTTGCTATTGCTGCGAATCTCGCACACTCTAAACTTTCTATCAATTCCTGCAGTTCGTTGTCATTCCAAGGGATTCTCAGTCCCCTCCTGCCTCAACCTCTTTTGCTTCATATATTAACTTGAATTTTTGAAATCCAAACCCCTCCCGTTTAGGATCTGGTCATGAAGCCATGCTTATCAGCTTTCTGAGATGTTAAGAATCCACCGTCACATTAATTTTCCAGCTTCCCTGCATCAGGTCATTCCTGCAACCTTCTTGTTCCCGGATTTGCACTTCCTCATTTGCCCCCAACTTCATCAAGGCACTTAATACAACTTTCAAAGTCCATTTCATTCAATTTGACCTTCCAGGCACATACGGAAACTATGTCCTATGATTATCAACATTTACACCGCAATAGACAATGCACTCTTAGACTGCTCCTGATCAAATCAATAGGTTTTGCAGCAGCCTCCGAGCAACGCATTCCCATCCTCTCAGGTTCTGCAGCGGCCTCAGATCTACGCATTCTTCATCTCTGACCAAAGGCAGCCCCATCTCTGACATCATCTTAAACGCCTTAACTCTCAAATACCAATTTCCACTGCATTCAGCAGCTCTCTGCTCTCTACAGCAAGCCACTGCACACTACTGACAGCATTCCATCGTTTACTCCCTCAGATCTCTGCCCGTTCAGCAGATCTTGCCTCTACTGTTAATATCCCCTCATTACAACAAATCTCGGCACTCTCTTCAGATCTGCTCACTATTGCAGCATACAAAGTGGCTTTAGTTTACTGTTCAAATCTGGAACTGCTCTCTTCTAGAGCTTCCAACGCTCCAGCTTTCCTCCAATACCTGGATCTAAAATATATATATATATACACGGAGAGCTTGACTTCCTCAGCAATTTAGTCATATGTCCGCTCATCCTCTCAGATACTACAAGCTTTAATACATTTTACGAGACTGGAAAACTGTTTGATTTATGAATTATGAGTCTCACTCCCCGGCTGTCCGGGTCGGCCTCTTGTCTCAACCACTGCCGCCGGCCTGAGGGGACCCCCGGCCACATCCTATTCTTCTGCTGCTTATGCGCTAAGCCTTCCAGGCCTCAACCTTGCTGTCCCATCTCCTCTCTTCCATTTCAGCCCCCTCATGCAGTAGGCCGTGCCTCCACCTACCGAGCGGGCCCCGAGGGGGGGGTTCTCTGTTTTCGTCTCTCCTAAACGGACCCGAGACACTTTTCCTAAGCTCTCCACGCCGCCCAGCTGCCAGCTTAGCTGCCTGAGGATGCTGCACTGAGTTGCGAAGGATCTGTCCTTTTGTTCTCTTCGTCCCCTTCCTGTCTCTTGCTCCACTAAACGCCCGGGAGCGAGAGGATGCTGCCTGACCTGTCGGGAGCGAGTGTCAGATTGTTGTATGTTATGTGTCTAAACTTTGCTCTTTCTCTATCACTTTTACGTCACCCCTCTCAAGCCCTCGTAGACAACCAGTGAAATGCGAGGTGATGTGAACAGAGTCAAATACATTGCATCATTCTGTGTATATATATATATATATATATATTTCAAGTAACTGTAGCTTTATTATCATAATGAAAACACATTACACCCATGCCCACAGTTCTGTAACAAAATGACAATAACAAAGACGTTCCCATACCGGGAGTTGAACCCGGACCGCGTGGGTGAAAACCAGGAATCCTAACCGCTAGACCGTATGGGAAGCTGAGTACCAAAATCATGGACATGCAAAAGTAGCTAGTATATAGTACAATGATTGGTAAAAAACCACGAAAACTGATATTTCATTACAAACGCGTTACAAATTAAAGCAAACTTCAAGCCATTTATATTTATTCTCAATTAACACAAACTCTTCAATTGCTAAAAAATATAAAAAATCTCCCTTTGTGCTTCTCGGAAGGCATACGATGGAGGGCGCACTGCAGTTTTTCAGTCGGGAATATTACAAATTAGGAGACTGTGCTTTAAAATATACATGTAGGGCGGGTGTGTCTGTTACAAAGAATTGTCACACTGTATGTATCTCCATAATGCGTTGGGACTAAATACGCAGATACATTAAAACTATTTGGAGAATGCGGGCATCGATCCCGCTACTTCTCGCATGCTAAGCGAGCGCTCTACCATTTGAGCTAATTCCCCTTGAATCATGCTAGCGATTCTCATAGGCTACATCGCAGCTTGATATGAGCAATTCAGATTGTCCTATAGTTTTTTTTTTGGTAATGCAGTCTGCCATTTGCAAATTCAAAAAATAAATAAATTAACTAAATAGCAAATATTTCGACTAGAAGTATGTTTTCAATTTCTTCAAAAAGTAGTCTTAGCTCGTTGATTTAGTCGCTTTAAAATCCACCTCTGTCCCGATGCAGCAGCGCTGTGTGCTGTGGCTCAAGCTTGTTTGACGAGGCAGAAATTAAAATGGTATTGAGTGGTGACAAGAGTTTGGTATCAGCTGTTGATTTCCTTCAAACAATCTATTATAATAAAATGAACACATTTATTTATTTTAAAAATAAGTAAAAGTCAACTGTCAGCAGTGGGATTTGAACCGACGCCTCCATTCGGAAACCAAAACACACAATTCTTTGGAAAGACAAAGTCCTTGCATCTGGCATCTTAGACCAGTCGGCCATCCTGACAAGCTGTATTTACTTAAATATAAATTTAATATAAATAAAGGAATCATTTATTTGGTAGAAATAAATGATTAAAAAATGCATAGAGGAATTAATACATTTAGAAATAAATATTTTTAAATAAATAAATGTAGAAATGAATACATGTTTATATTATAAATGTATAAATAAATTAATAAATAGCAAGCTAGAAAACTACATCATATTAATTGATTTGGCGTCTTATTTGAGAAAATACTGAACGACAGAACCAAAGATAATCCACTGGACGTCACCAGAAACAGCTTTGATGACACAAAGTCGTATGATACGAACCCTAAGAATTTTATTCCAGATTCATTGTCGCTTAGAAACAACTGCAGCCTCCCTGCCTCAATACAAATAATACCAAATGAAAAATCGAATTCCATGTATTTAAAAATGAATGGTCTCATCCATTTGGAACGATTGGTTTTGTATTTATACAGTATCAACCTTAATCTGAGTTGAGAGGCACCCAACCTGTGGAGGATTTTAAATGTGAGGGGATGTGAATAGAGTCAAACACATTTGCATCATTCTGTGTATATATATATATATATATATATATATATATATATATATATTTCAAGTAACTGTAGCTTTATTATC
Organism: Acipenser ruthenus; assembly: GCF_902713425.1. Lineage (NCBI taxonomy): Eukaryota > Metazoa > Chordata > Actinopteri > Acipenseriformes > Acipenseridae > Acipenser > Acipenser ruthenus. The sequence continues at coordinate 739,831 of NC_081223.1, forward strand.
ATAATGAAAACACATTACACATGACCACAGTTCTGTAACAAAATGACAATAACAAAGACGTTCCCATACCGGGTGTTGAACCCGGGCCGCCTGGGTGAAACCCAGGAATCGTTAACTGCTAGACCATATGGGAAGCTGATTTGCAAAATTATTTTTTATTGACAATGTAGTCTGCCATTTGCAAATTAAAAAAAAAAAATTAGCAAATATTTCGACGAGGTATGTTTTCAATTTCTTCAAAAAGTAGATACGCACATACCAACTGTTGCTCCATGAATGATGTAATGACAAGTGTAAAAAAAGAAACGGATTGAAGCCAACCCAAAAAATGTAAGATTATTTATTTCAATATCATTATAGCTATAAACGATGCACGCATTTTACAATAGCAACTGCTATTTGACAATGACCAATAAGTAATTTTGTTGCAATACTGTATACAATGTGAACAGAATCAGACATTGCTCCGTTGCCTCGAAGAAACATCTACAATTTGTATTTAAAAAGGACGCCCAACGTGGGGCTTGAACCCACGACCCTGAGATTAAGAGTCTCATGCTCTACCGACTGAGCTAGCCGGGCTGACTGGTGGCAGTTTCTTTCACTAAACAACTGAGCTATGAATTTGTCGTCTGAGAAAATAAAAACAAAAGATTCCAAATATAATCCACTTGCTTGTTACATTTTAAAAAATTGTTTTAAACGTTACAATGTAAATGTTGACCCAGTAGCTACCATTAAATGTTTCAACCTCAGTGACTTTCTTTGATGCGCTATTAATTTTAGGCAACTTGCATTTTTTTTTTTTTTTTTCATTAAACTTGTACTTTTTATATAGGTATATAAATGACAATTGCTGTGGATAAACGCATCAGCCAAATCAATTAATATGACATGTAGTTTACTAGCTTGCTATTTATTAATTTATTTATACATTTATAATATAAACATGTATTCATTTCTACATTTATTTATTTAAAAATATTTATTTCTAAATGTATTTATTCCTCTATGCATTTATTTAAATCATTTATTTATTTCTACCAAATAAATAATTCCTTTATTTAATTTTAATTAAACGAGGAACTACAATTTATCACAGATTTAGACAAGGAAGCTACATGCCACTCTTGTGTGCAATTCCATTCTTTGGTATCTACCCTAACAAACAGAAAACTAGAAATTTTCACAGGAAATCGAAGCTGGTCTGGTTTGGATGTAAGCTTAAAAAACGAAGGCATTTCAACAACTGCAGAGTGGCGCAGCGGGCTAAGGTCGTGTGCTGTGGCCACGTGTAATGTGTTTTCATTATGATAATAAAGCTACAGTTAATTGATATATATATATATATATTTACAGAATGATGCAAATGTATTTGACTCTATTCACATCCCCTCACATTTAAAATCCTCCACAGGTTGGGTGCCTCTCAACTCAGATTAAGGTTGATACTGTATAAATGCAGAACCAATCTTTCCAGATGGATGAAACCATTCATTTTTCAATACATGTAATTCGATTTTTGTATTGGTATTATTTGTATTGAGGCAGGGAGGCTGCAGTTGTTTCTAAGCGACAATGAATCTGGTATAAAATTCTTAGGGTTCGTGTCATACGACTTTGTTTCATCAAAGCTGTTTCTGGTGACGTGCAGTGGATTATATTTGGAATCTTTTGTTCTGTCGTTCAGTATTTTCTCAAATAAGACGACAAATCTAGCCCGGCTAGCTCAGTCGGTAGAGCATGAGACACTTAATCTCAGGGTCGTGGGTTCGAGCCCCACGTTGGGCGTCTTTTTTAAATACAAATTGAAGTTGTTTCTTCGAGGCAACGGATCAATGTCTGATTCTGTTCACATTGTATACAGTATTGCAACAAAATTACTTTTTGGTCATTGTCATAGCAATTGCTATTGTAAAATGCGTGCATCGTTTATAGCTATAACGATATTGAAATAAATAATCGTACTTTTTTGGGTTGGCTTCAATCCGTTTCTTTTTTTACAGTTGTCATTACACCTTTCATGGAGCAACTGTTGGTATGTGCGTAATAAACCCAATCGGGCCTTGATACAATAGACAACCCTAGTCTGTGCTGAAATAAATAATGCAGTTTTCTACTGTAACAAACGCAGCTTGTCAGGATTCTGTTATGGTGTTTCCAAGCTGTTGAACGTTTCTCATCACAGGTTTACTGGATTGACAAAAAAAGGCGATTGCCAAAAAGAATGCTGTCTCAAAACAGTAGTCTTGTCAAGCCGAAATAGCTCAGTTGGGAGAGTGTTAGGGTGAAGATTTAAAGGTCCCTGGTTCGATTCCGGGTTTCGGCAAATAGTAAGACTATTTTTGTTTTGTATTATTTTGAACTAAAAAACAGAGCACATTTTTTTCTTCAGTGTAATTGGAAGAAATAACAATTTATCGGAGTGCCATTTTCTAATGTGATTAAGAAATACAAAAAGCATCGTCCCTGGGTGGGCTTGAACCACCAACCTTTCGGTTAACAGCCGAACGCGCTAACCGATTGCGCCACAGAGACCAACCTGTTAAACCACGAAGGCAAACGGGAGGGATTAGCAAGGCTAGATGCTGCAGAACGTGCTCGAGGGAGCAGTATAAGCTAATGAACCGAAGTCAAATGCCTTTGTTGAAACTATCAGATTTGTACAAAGCAAGCACACGTGGGAAATATAAATACAATATCCTGTCTGCCAACATTCATAATAATGAATACATCTTTATTTCAGAATACGTAGCTATGTAACGGATCTTTTCAAAACACCCATACACAAAAACAAAACAGATATTTATTTCAACTGAAAAACTAACTTGCTTCATGGCTGCTGCTACAGCACTCAAGCACGTAGTGCCTAGCATGAGCGGACATAGCAAACGCCAAGAAAAAAAAAAAAAGATAATAATGTTCGTTTTAATAACACCATTTCAGCCCAGATGGGATTGTCAGGATGGCCGAGTGTTCTAAGGCGCCAGACTGTAATCTGTCACAAGTGTAATTTAATCTTTAGAATTTTGAATTTAATTATATCCTAATGTAACTATCACTGTTATCTTCTCTGTTATTGAATCGTATTTTGTCATACTTGTACTTGCTAGAACCGAAGTCATTGTATTTATCTTGCTCTTAATTGTATTAATACTTGTACTGTGATTCTAGAAATCTGCTTTTGTTTACCAGTGTAAGTCGCCATGGATAAGGGCGTCTGCTAATAAATAAATAAATAAATAAATAATAACAACAACATTCATGGAAGAGTATATTACCTAATAGCATAAGTATTTTAGTCAAATTCTTGAAAATTTGATTTTTAAGGAAGCATGTTTTTAATGTCATGCTTTATTTTTGCATATCTTGGTAGCATAACAGAGACTAATGGGCGAATACCTTCTCCTTCCCACCCAGACAAAAGTCGATGTTCAATCTTGGTAATATCTTGGTAGTTTTGACCAATCATAGCCCGAGTCACTACCAAGAATTAACCAGAAAAGAGCCAATCAGATTTTGCAGAGCTACCAAGAATGAAGCAACCAAGAACTGAACTGAGCAACCAAGAACTCCAGAAAAATTGTACCTTCTTATACTGGATCATGCAAATACACAGGTACAGTGAACTTCTCCATGAGTACGGTGCTATGATTGAGAGGTTGGAGGCTGGCTCTGATCTGTCTATTGAATTGGAGGAAGATATATGGATTTGCTGACACCGAAGGGTTTCAGGATCTAACAGTTCCTACACTGGAGACAGAGAACCTTCCTGCAGCTTTCAGTCCAATTGCTCGTATCAAGCTGCGATGTAGCCTATGAGAATCGCTGGCACAACTCAAGGGGAATTAGCTCAAATGTTAGAGTGCTCCCTTAGCATATGAGAAGTAAAGGGATCGATGCCCACATTCTCCAAATAGTTTTAATGTATCTGCGTATTGTCCCAACGCATTATGGAGATAAAAGTGTGACAATTTTTTGTAACAGTTCAGTTTCAATCAAGGAGGCTGTGTGGTCCAGTGGTTAAAGAAACAGGCTTGTAACCAAAAGGTTCCTGGTTCAAATCCCACCTCAGCCACTGACTCATTGTGTGATTCTGAGCAAGTCACTTAACCTCCTTGTGCTCTGTCTTTCGGGTGAGACGTAATTGTAAGTGACTCTGCAGCTGATGTATTGTTCACACACCCTAGTCTCTGTAAGTCGCCTTGGATAAAGGCGTCTGCTAAATAAACAAATAATAATCAAGTTCCAGTCTCTCTGTCATTAGCTTGCGCTACTCTGTTTGGTCAGGTAAAAAGGGCGTGACCAGAGCGGTATGGGCAATCCCGTTAGGTAGCTTGCATGTCAATCTCTCCTTCTTTTCTATTTATACACCCAGCACTGCTTCCGCCCTTCGTCTGTGTTTGTTTTTTTCTTGTTCGCTCCTTTCACTGCAGGCCATTTCTCTGCTCAGCGCTGGTAAGACAGTATCAGCTATTTTCCTACCAGCTCAGGTGATTCTTTTCATCATTCAGCTTTTGTATTTTTCTGCAGGAGCACCAACGTTAGTCTTTTCTGCTCCATCCAGTCTCCAGCCCAGCTACAGCGACGTTCAAAGCGCAGCGTCATTCTCAGCTTGCTCTGCGTTTTTATCAGAAAGACTGTTCCAACGTCACCGCTGGACTGCAACTCTTTCACACCGGCGCCTCACAGACCATGGTTACCACGGCAACGCCTCATCGAGTGACTACTGGGAGTGGTAAGTTGCCATGGCGACCAGGCAGCTTTAACAGGCAATGTGAGTCTGTGCCTCACGACTGCAATCTTCTTGCTCCTGCTGCTGCGCTTTTGCAACATGAGAGCTTCAACTCGCAGAATTGTGACATCGAAATACTGCAGGCTCCTCTTCTAGACCTACGTTAACTTACTTATATCATCACGAACTGTTCTAAAGCAAATGTTTTATACATAAACAAGGATTTTAATCGCATTAACCAAATACATGCTACCCTACCTCACTGAAGTTAATAGTTTCAATTCCAATCACAACCTCCTAGATGGCAGCATAACACCACAAGCTCTACATAATTTAAGCTGATTTAAATCAACAGCTGATACCAAACTCTTGTCAGCTATCAATACCATTTTAATTTCCATTTTAAATCCGACTAGAATAGTGTTCCTAACACAGATTGCATTTTTGTTGTAAACAGACTACTTGTTAACGTCACTGAAAGATATTTTGTGTCCAAACATGTTATTTAACTTGATTGTTTTAATATTTTAAATAACATATTACTTTCAAAAACATCTCCGTCGACCACTGGATCGTGGTCTCAGGCTGGGATGCGGACCATTGAGAACAGTATAAACGATCTATTACTAGACGCAGCTTACAGGAGAAATGCCCTCGTTTAACATGCTAGGATGATCGACTTCGGCATTCTCCAAATGCTGTTTACATTTTCTAATACGTTATGAGGAAGAAAAATATTTTGTGTCCAAACATGTGTTATTTAATTTGATTGTTTTAATATTCCACATAACACATTACTTTGAAAAACATAATATATATTTTTTTAATACAGTCCTATTTGAGTATTTAAAATATGGTTATATTCAAATGCCAGCAATGGTGTGTTAATTTAACGAAGCGCCTAACGCCGCTCGGAACGTTCGCATTTTTAAATCCTAACGGTCTCTGCTCAGCTGAGTGGAATGTTCACGAGCCGGTTGCCTAGCAGCGTCTCCCCCTCCTTCTCTGCCCCGCCCTCTCGCCCTCTCTCGTTGCTCCAGCTAGGAGTTCAAATTTAGCTTCGTTATATTAGCGCAATTCTTTACTAACTTTTACAAATTAGCTTATTAGAAGCTTCGTGTTTTTAAGATGGTTCAGGTGCAGTCCGGGCAGACTGACTGGAGCATCATTACAGTATACCGCACTGCGCTCGGCTTTGTGTGGCGGCTGATACACAAAATAATGAACAACTATTAAATAAATCACATGTATTGCTTTTTAATGCTAAATATGTATCTGGTATTCTAAGTATTATCTACAATTAATAATTCAGCTCTATTCATATTCAGAATGTAATACAGTATTAAAACTATCAAACTGACTGGAAACATGGAACACATTAATTGCGATCGATTCGATACCAATAGGATTACATAAGAGCTGTTGTGTATAGACAATGTCATAAACGCCGAAATGAACACGGACGGTCTTTATTAAGGGCTGACTCGTTTAGATGTTCGAGACACCTACCAGCCCTATTGCTGCCTTCCACCATGCACGCTACAATATGTATATAGGTGTAACAGATTTTATTCTTCAAATTGTAAATATTTATTACAATTCAAATACTTGTTACTATTGCAATAGATTTTTTGTTTAAAAAAGTTTTTGGCTTAACTTTGAAATATGCAATAAATAAAAGTAAGTTGTTTAATTTGTGTCTTTTTGTATTGTAAAAATAAGAAAGCATTTTACGTGTTTAGATCTTAAACACCTGTAGATTTGTAAACGTGTTCAGGTGTTTAAAAAGTGTTAGAGTGAATAAACATGTTCACGTGTTTATTACTTAAACACCTTAACGCGTTTATATTCTAAACATGTTTATAAAGTAAACGCCTTGACGCGTTTAAAAAGTGTTACAGATAAGTGTTTATGGTTCCAAACTTACACATGGTTTTAGAGTGTAGCTACTGTTGCATGTAAATGAGTTTGATAATCACCTTCCCATATGGTCTAGCGGTTAGGATTCCTGGTTTTCACCCAGGCGGCCCGGGTTCGGCTCCCGGTATGGGAACGTGTCTTTGTTTTTGTCATTTTGTTACAGAACTGTGGTCATGTGTAATGTGTTTTCATTATGATAATAAAGCTACAGTTATAAAATAAAAAAGTATTTAAAAAAACCTACAGTTACTTGAGGTATATATATATATATATATATATATATATATATATATATATATATATATATATAATTTACAGAATGGTACAAATGTATTTGACTCTATTCACATTCCCATCGCAGTTTGTTTTTAGATTATATTAGTCCCTGGTCAAGACAAAGTCTCTCAGGGGTTGGCCTATCATTAGATTGCCGATGTAAGGTCTCTGGTCCCATCGTATAAGCAAGATAGTTTATTCACAAATAAATACATACACTTTTATTGATGTTTCTGTTGGTAAATTAACACATTATCGCATGCGTTCATGTCACGCTGTGCACTCTAACATTGCATCACAAGCAAACAGTACACCAGGACTTCTTGGCGCAACGGTAGCGCGTCTGACTCCAGATCAGAAGGTTGCGTGTTCAAATCAAGTCGAGGTCAAAACCGTCTTTATATCTATTCCACTCTATATCATTTTTTAGCGTGTTTGAATTTGAAATCCGGACATTTATTTATACAATTTAGCCCACACAACATATTGATTATATAGCGACAAACAAATTACTTCCTTGGGGGGGGGGGGGGCAGTTCAGTTTCAATCAAGTTCCAGTCTCTCTGCCATTATCTTGCGCTGCTGTGTTTGGTCAGGTAAAAAGGGCGTGACCAGAGCGGTATGGGCAATCCCGTTAGGTAGCTTGCATGTCAATCTCTCCTTCTTTTCTATTTATATACCCAGCACTGCTTCCGTCCTTCGTCTGTGTTTGTTTTTTGTTGTTCGCTCCTTTTACTGCAGGTCATTTCTCTGCTCAGCGCTGGTAGACAGTATCAGCTATTTTCCTACCTGCTCAGGTGATTCTTTTCATCATTCAGCTTTTGTATTTTTCTGCAGGAGCTCCAACGTTAGTCTTTTCTGCTCCATCCAGTCTCCAGCGCAGCTACAGCGCCGTTCAAAGCGCAGCGTCATTCTCAGCTTGCTCTGCGTTTTCATCAGAAAGACTGTTCCGACGTCACCGCTGCACTGCAACTCTTTCACACCGGCGCCTCACAGACCATGGTTACCACGGCAACGCCTCATCTCGTGAACAGTGGGAACAATAGTATTGTGGTTTACTACATAATATCCCACCCATCGTTGGTGTTCAAACAAAGCAGAGTGTTACATTGGGAAAGGGCCGTACCTGTCAGTAAGTATTTTAAATTCATTTGGGAAGGTTTAAGATTGTGAAGAAGTTTAAATATGCTGCGTATTTGCGCATTGGGAACTTTGCATAATGACGTTTTTATTAATGCTTCTTTCTTACGGACAGTAGTCAGGGTGATGATACAAGACCAGAGCCAATAAACCTGTTATTTGCTTGTCCTTTCACTACCATATTCTATCGTGCTTGCTCAGAATACGCGTGAATCCTGAAAACATCTTGTTAATATTTAAACAAAGCCAGCAGTCACTTTATTGATCACCCTGTGGATTGGAATACAGATGATTGTGTTAAAGATGTTAATAGACTTTCAATGTACACGTTTTAGAGCTAAGCGTTTGTTGAGGCAGTTCAAGCGCTGCATTTTCAGGCAGCCAGTTCCAGTGTTTGCCTTTTGGACTTACTCTGGAAGGAATACAAAAAAAAAAAAAAAAAACATTTGTTGAGAACCGCATTTGGGAGAAAACTTAACAGTTTCGAAACACATTTGTACAGGCATCGGATTCTATTATGGTGTTGCCGAGCTGTTGAACGTTTCTCATTACAGGTTTACTGGATTGCCAAAAAGAATGCTATCTCGAAACATCAGTCTTGTCAAGCCGAAATAGCTCAGTTGGGAGAGCGTTAGACTGAAGATCTAAAGGTCCCTGGTTCGATCCCGGGTTTTGGCAAACAGCAAGGCGATATTTGTTTTGTATTATTTTGAACTAAAAAAAGAGAGCACATATATTCTTCAGCGTAATTGGATGAAATAACAGCGTATCAGAGTGCCATTATCTAATGTGATTAAAAAATGCAAAAAGCATCGTCCCTGGGTGGGCTTGAACCACCAACCTTTCGGTTAACAGCCGAACGCGCTAACCGATTGCGCCACAGAGACCAACCTATTAAGCCGCCAAAGCATACGGCAGTGATTAGCAAGGCGAGATGCTGCAGAACGTGATCAAGGGAGCAGAACTCAGCAGAACCTGAGATCACATCTAAGATGAAAGCAAGACGGGGCAGGAAAGTCTATGTAATCAATTATGGCAGCACAGCATGTGTCTTTTTTGTTAGATAACACCCTGGGAGACAACAGAGCAGTGTGTGTAAATAGCTACAATGGAAACCATATACTTACGACTTAATTTTGATACAGAACTGTGGTCATGTGTAATCTGTTTTCATTATGATAATAAAGCTACAGTTCAGTGGATTATATTTGGAATCTTTGGTTCTGTCATTCACTATTTTCTCAAATAAGATGGCAAATTAATAGCTCAGTTGGTTACAGTGAAAGAAACGAGCACCAGTCAGCCCGGCTAGCTCAGTCGGTAGAGGATGAGACTCTTAATCTCAGGGTCGTGGGTTCGAGCCCCACGTTGGGCGTCCTTTTTAAATACAAATTGAAGATGTTTCTTCGAGACAACGGAGCAATGTCTGATTCTGTTCACATTGTATACAGTATTGCAACAAAATTACTTATTGAATAGAGGCGTGGGTTCAAATCCCACTTCTAACAGTTCAATTTTACTTATTTTTAAAAAGAATAAATTTCTTTATTTTACTATTAAAGATTGTTTTAAGAAAATCAACAGCTGATACCAAACTCTTGTCAGCACTCAATACCATTTTAATTTCCATTTTAAATCCGACTAAAATAGTGTTCCTAACGCAAATTGCATTTTTGTTGTAAACAGACTACTTGTTAACGTCACTGAAAAATATTTTGTGTCCAAACATGTTATTTAACTTGATTGTTTTAATATTCCAAATAACATATTACTTTGAAAAACATAATATATTTTTTTAATACAGTCCTATTTGAGTATTTAAAATATGGTTACATTCAAATGCCAGCAATGGTGTGTTAATTTAACGAAGCGCCTAACGCCGCTCGGAACGTTCGCATTTTTAAATCCTAACGGTCTCTGCTCAGCTGAGTGGAATGTTCACGAGCCGGTTGCCTAGCAGCGTCTCCCCCTCCTTCTCTGCCCCGCCCTCTCGCCCTCTCTCGTTGCTCCAGCTAGGAGTTCAAATTTAGCTTCGTTATATTAGCGCAACTCTTTACTAACTTTTACAAATTAGCTTATTAGGGGCTTCGTGTTTTTAAGATGGTTCAAGTGCAGTCCGGGCAGACTGACTGGAACATCATTACAGAATACCGCACTGCGCTCGGCTTTGTGTGGCGGCTGATACACAAAATAATGAACGACTATTAAATAAATCACATCTATTGCTTTTTAATGCTAAATATGTATCTGGTATTCTAAGTATTATCTACAATTAATAATCCAGCTCTATTCATATTCAGAATGTAATACAGTATTAAAACTATCAAACTGACTGGAAACATGGAACACATTAATTGCGATCGATTCGATACCAATAGGATTACATAAGAGCTGTTGTGTATAGACAATGTCATAAACGCCGAAATGAACACGGACGGTCTTTATTAAGGGCTGACTCGTTTAGATGTTCGAGACACCTACCAGCCCTATTGCTGCCTTCCACCATGCACGCTACAATATGTATATAGGTGTAACAGATTTTATTCTTCAAATTGTAAATATTTATTACAATTCAAATACTTGTTACTATTGCAATAGATTTTTTGTTTAAAAAAGTTTTTGGCTTAACTTTGAAATATGCAATAAATAAAAGTAAGTTGTTTAATTTGTGTCTTTTTGTATTGTAAAAATAAGAAAGCATTTTACGTGTTTAGATCTTAAACACCTGTAGATTTGTAAACGTGTTCAGGTGTTTAAAAAGTGTTAGAGCGAATAAACATGTTCACGTGTTTATTACTTAAACACCTTAACGCGTTTATATTCTAAACATGTTTATAAAGTAAACGCCTTGACGCGTTTAAAAAGTGTTACAGATAAGTGTTTATGAATGTTCCAAACTTACACATGGTTTTAGAGTGTAGCTACTGTTGCATGTAAATGAGTTTGATAATCACCTTCCCATATGGTCTAGCGGTTAGGATTCCTGGTTTTCACCCAGGCGGCCCGGGTTCGGCTCCCGGTATGGGAACGTGTCTTTGTTTTTGTCATTTTGTTACAGAACTGTGGTCATGTGTAATGTGTTTTCATTATGATAATAAAGCTACAGTTATAAAATAAAAAAGTATTTAAAAAAACCTACAGTTACTTGAGGTATATATATATATATATATATATATATATATATATATATATATATATATATATATATATATATATATATATATATATATATAATTTACAGAATGGTACAAATGTATTTGACTCTATTCACATTCCCATCGCAGTTTGTTTTTAGATTATATTAGTCCCTGGTCAAGACAAAGTCTCTCAGGGGTTGGCCTATCATTAGATTGCCGATGTAAGGTCTCTGGTCCCATCGTATAAGCAAGATAGTTTATTCACAAATAAATACATACACTTTTATTGATCTTTCTGTTGGTAAATTAACACATTATCGCATGCGTTCATGTCACGCTGTGCACTCTAACATTGCATCACAAGCAAACAGTACACCAGGACTTCTTGGCGCAACGGTAGCGCGTCTGACTCCAAATCAGAAGTTTGCGTGTTCAAATCACGTCGAGGTCAAAACCGTCTTTATATCTATTCCACTCTATATCATTTTTTAGCGTGTTTGAATTTGAAATCCGGACATTTATTTATACAATTTAGCCCACACAACATATTGATTATATAGCGACAAACAAATTACTTCCTTGGGGGGGGGGGGGGGGGCAGTTCAGTTTCAATCAAGTTCCAGTCTCTCTGCCATTATCTTGCGCTGCTGTGTTTGGTCAGGTAAAAAGGGCGTGACCAGAGCGGTATGGGCAATCCTGTTAGGTAGCTTGCATGTCAATCTCTCCTTCTTTTCTATTTATATACCCAGCACTGCTTCCGCCCTTCGTCTGTGTTTGTTTCTATTCTTTTCATCATTCAGCTTTTCTATTTTTCTGCAGGAGCTCCAACGTTAGTCTTTTCTGCTCCATCCAGTCTCCAGCGCAGCTACAGCGCCGTTCAAAGCGCAGCGTCATTCTCAGCTTGCTCTGCGTTTTCATCAGAAAGACTGTTCCGACGTCACCGCTGCACTGCAACTCTTTCACACCTGCGCCTCACAGACCATGGTTACCACGGCAACGCCTCATCTCGTGAGCAGTGGGAACAATAGTATTGTGGTTTACTACATAATATCCCACCCATCGTTGGTGTTCAAACAAAGCAGAGTGTTACATTGGGAAAGGGCCGTACCTGTCAGTAAGTATTTTAAATTCATTTGGGAAGGTTTAAGATTGTGAAGAAGTTTAAATATGCTGCGTATTTGCGCATTGGGAACTTTGCATAATGACGTTTTTATTAATGCTTCTTTCTTACGGACAGTAGTCAGGGTGATGATACAAGACCAGAGCCAATAAACCTGTTATTTGCTTGTCCTTTCACTACCATATTCTATCGTGCTTGCTCAGAATACGCGTGAATCCTGAAAACATCTTGTTAATATTTAAACAAAGCCAGCAGTCACTTTATTGATCACCCTGTGGATTGGAATACAGATGATTGTGTTAAAGATGTTAATAGACTTTCAATGTACACGTTTTAGAGCTAAGCGTTTGTTGAGGCAGTTCAAGCGCTGCATTTTCAGGCAGCCAGTTCCAGTGTTTGCCTTTTGGACTTACTCTGGAAGGAATACAAAAAAAAAAAAAAAAAACATTTGTTGAGAACCGCATTTGGGAGAAAACTTAACAGTTTCGAAACACATTTGTACAGGCATCGGATTCTATTATGGTGTTGCCGAGCTGTTGAACGTTTCTCATTACAGGTTTACTGGATTGCCAAAAAGAATGCTATCTCGAAACATCAGTCTTGTCAAGCCGAAATAGCTCAGTTGGGAGAGCGTTAGACTGAAGATCTAAAGGTCCCTGGTTCGATCCCGGGTTTCGGCAAACAGCAAGGCGATATTTGTTTTGTATTATTTTGAACTAAAAAAAGAGAGCACATATATTCTTCAGCGTAATTGGATGAAATAACAGCGTATCAGAGTGCCATTATCTAATGTGATTAAAAAATGCAAAAAGCATCGTCCCTGGGTGGGCTTGAACCACCAACCTTTCGGTTAACAGCCGAACGCGCTAATCAATTGCGCCACAGAGACCAACCTATTAAGCCGCCAAAGCATACGGCAGTGATTAGCAAGGCGAGATGCTGCAGAACGTGATCGAGGGAGCAGAACTCAGCAGAACCTGAGATCACATCTAAGATGAAAGCAAGACGGGGCAGGAAAGTCTATGTAATCAATTATGGCAGCACAGCATGTGTCTTTTTTGTTAGGTAACACCCTGGGAGACAACAGAGCAGTGTGTGTAAATAGCTACAATGGAAACCATATACTTACGACTTAATTTTGATACAGAACTGTGGTCATGTGTAATCTGTTTTCATTATGATAATAAAGCTACAGTTCAGTGGATTATATTTGGAATCTTTGGTTCTGTCATTCACTATTTTCTCAAATAAGATGGCAAATTAATAGCTCAGTTGGTTACAGTGAAAGAAACGAGCACCAGTCAGCCCGGCTAGCTCATGTAAGGTCTCTGGTCCCATCGTATAAGCAAGATAGTTTATTCACAAATAAATACATACACTTTTATTTATGTTTCTGTTGGTAAATTAACACATTATCGCATGCGTTCATGTCACGCTGTGCACTCTAACATGGCATCACAAACAAACAGTACACCAGGACTTCGTGGCGCAACGGTACCGCGTCTGACTCCAGATCAGAAGGTTGCGTGTTCAAATCACGTCGAGGTCAAAACCGTCTTTATATCTATTCCACTCTATATCATTTTTTAGCGTGTTTGAAATTGAAATCCGGACATTTATTTATACAATTTAGCCCACACAACATATTGATTATATAGCGACAAACAAATTACTTCCTGGGGGGGGGGCAGTTCAGTTTCAATCAAGTTCCAGTCTCTCTGCCATTATCTTGCGCTGCTGTGTTTGGTCAGGTAAAAAGGGCGTGACCAGAGCGGTATGGGCAATCCCGTTAGGTAGCTTGCATGTCAATCTCTCCTTCTTTTCTATTTATATACCCAGCACTGCTTCCGTCCTTCGTCTGTGTTTGTTTTTTGTTGTTCGCTCCTTTTACTGCAGGTCATTTCTCTGCTCAGCGCTGGTAGACAGTATCAGCTATTTTCCTACCTGCTCAGGTGATTCTTTTCATCATTCAGCTTTTGTATTTTTCTGCAGGAGCTCCAACGTTAGTCTTTTCTGCTCCATCCAGTCTCCAGCGCAGCTACAGCGCCGTTCAAAGCGCAGCGTCATTCTCAGCTTGCTCTGCGTTTTCATCAGAAAGACTGTTCTGACGTCACCGCTGCACTGCAACTCTTTCACACCGGCGCCTCACAGACCATGGTTACCACGGCAACGCCTCATCTCGTGAACAGTGGGAACAATAGTATTGTGGTTTACTACATAATATCCCACCCATCGTTGGTGTTCAAACAAAGCAGAGTGTTACATTGGGAAAGGACGTACCTGTCAGTAAGTATTTTAAATTCATTTGGGAAGGTTTAAGATTGTGAAGAAGTTTAAATATGCTGCGTATTTGCGCATTGGGAACTTTGCATAATGACGTTTTTATTAATGCCACTTTCTTACGGACAGTAGTCAGGGTGATGATACAAGACCAGAGCCAATAAACCTGTTATTTGCTTGTCCTTTCACTACCATATTCTATCGTGCTTGCTCAGAATACGCGTGAATCCTGAAAACATCTTGTTAATATTTAAACAAAGCCAGCAGTCACTTTATTGATCACCCTGTGGATTGGAATACAGATGATTGTGTTAAAGATGTTAATAGACTTTCAATGTACACGTTTTAGAGCTAAGCGTTTGTTGAGGCAGTTCAAGCGCTGCATTTTCAGGCAGCCAGTTCGTGTTTGCCTTTTGGACTTACTCTGGAAGGAATCCAAAAAAAAAAAAAAAAACATTTGTTGAGAACCGCATTTGGGAGAAAACTTAACAGTTTCGAAACACATTTGTAAAGGCATCGGATTCTATTATGGTGTTGCCGAGCTGTTGAACGTTTCTCATTACAGGTTTACTGGATTGCCAAAAAGAATGCTATCTCGAAACGTCAGTCTTGTCAAGCCGAAATAGCTCAGTTGGGAGAGCGTTAGACTAAAGATCTAAATGTCCCTGGTGCGATCCCGGGTTTCGGCAAACAGCAAGGCGATATTTGTTTTGTATTATTTTGAACTAAAAAAAGAGAGCACATATATTCTTCAGCGTAATTTGATGAAATAACAGCGTATCAGAGTGCCATTATCTAATGTGATTAAAAAATGCAAAAAGCATCGTCCCTGGGTGGGCTTGAACCACCAACCTTTCGGTTAACAGCCGAACGCGCTAACCGATTGCACCACAGAGACCAACCTATTAAGCCGCCAAAGCATACGGCAGTGATTAGCAAGGCGAGATGCTGCAGAACATGATCGAGGGAGCAGAACTCAGCAGAACCTGAGATCACATCTAAGATGAAAGCAAGACGGGGCAGGAAAGTCTATGTAATCAATTATGGCAGCACAGCATGTGTCTTTTTTGTTAGATAACACCCTGGGAGACAACAGAGCAGTGTGTGTAAATAGCTACAATGGAAACCATATACTTACGACTTAATTTTGATACAGAACTGTGGTCATGTGTAATCTGTTTTCATTATGATAATAAAGCTACAGTTCAGTGGATTATATTTGGAATCTTAATCTCAGGGTCGTGGGTTCGAGCCCCACGTTGGGCGTCCTTTTTAAATACAAATTGAAGATGTTTCTTCGAGACAACGGAGCAATGTCTGATTCTGTTCACATTGTATACAGTATTGCAACAAAATTACTTATTGAATAGAGGCGTGGGTTCAAATCCCACTTCTACCAGTTCAATTTTACTTATTTTTAAAAAGAATAAATTTCTTTATTTTACTATTAAAGATTGTTTTAAGAAAATCAACAGCTGATACCAAACTCTTGTCAGCACTCAATACCATTTTAATTTCCATTTTAAATCCGACTAAAATAGTGTTCCTAACGCAAATTGCATTTTTGTTGTAAACAGACTACTTGTTAACGTCACTGAAAAATATTTTGTGTCCAAACATGTTATTTAACTTGATTGTTTTAATATTCCAAATAACATATTACTTTGAAAAACATAATATATTTTTTTAATACAGTCCTATTTGAGTATTTAAAATATGGTTACATTCAAATGCCAGCAATGGTGTGTTAATTTAACGAAGCGCCTAACGCCGCTCGGAACGTTCGCATTTTTAAATCCTAACGGTCTCTGCTCAGCTGAGTGGAATGTTCACGAGCCGGTTGCCTAGCAGCGTCTCCCCCTCCTTCTCTGCCCCGCCCTCTCGTCCTCTCTCGTTGCTCCAGCTAGGAGTTCAAATTTAGCTTCGTTATATTAGCGCAACTCTTTACTAACTTTTACAAATTAGCTTATTAGGGGCTTCGTGTTTTTAACATGGTTCAGGTGCAGTCCGGACAGACTGACTGGAGCATCATTACAGTATACCGCACTGCGCTCGGCTTTGTGTGGCGGCTGATACACAAAATAATGAACGACTATTAAATAAATCACATCTATTGCTTTTTAATGCTAAATATGTATCTGGTATTCTAAGTATTATCTACAATTAATAATCCAGCTCTATTCATATTCAGAATGTAATACAGTATTAAAACTATCAAACTGACTGGAAACATGGAACACATTAATTGCGATCGATTCGATACCAATAGGATTACATAAGAGCTGTTGTGTATAGACAATGTCGTAAACGCCAAAATGAACACGGACGGTCTTTATTAAGGGCTGACTCGTTTAGATGTTCGAGAGATCTAGGTGTACTGGACAAATCTACTGGATTTTATCCAAATCGTAAGTGTACCGCCTGTGATAATACATTTAAAACTAAGAAAATGCACAAGCCATACAACGAAAAAAAAGAGTACAGTATCTTACAAGTGATTGTGCTTCAACTCATGTCATTTATGTGATTTCTTGTCCTAGCCATTTGCAATATGGTGGTAAAACTATTAGACAGTTACAATTGCACATTAATGAGCGAGCATAAAAGTTCAATTAGGAGAAAATATATTCATCGACCACTCGCTAGACATTTTGTAGATGCCAAACATTCCGTTTCAGATCTTAAATTCTGTGGCATACAAACATTTTCAAGATCGCAGTGGTGGTAATGTCACGGGTGACGAATGTGTTGATTATTATTTTTTTCAGTATTATCACTTATGATTTTTGAATTTTAATTGGATTGGTTTTCCTTTTTTTTGCACAGTTTGTTTATTTGAATTATTGTTTTATTTCTGACCATGAGATGCATTTTAAAGTGTATTTGTTCACTTAACCATACGTCATCCACTCTCTGGTCCAGACCTCCTCTTAGGGCTCCTGTCCAGACGCCTGTTTGTGCAGCCCTCTCCATAGGGTGCTGCGCTTCAGCTGAAGGCCTCAGGAGAGATCCTGATATCCTGACATAAACCACGAACGCAAAGGTTCTTGTCAGTACTTCTTTTCAAATGTCTTCAATCACCAAGTTCCGCAGTCCTCCCAGAGTGAGTCCACGAAAAAAAAATAACAAAACGAAACTGACACTGTCCGTGCCCAAAAAAAAACCCAGCCGCTCACTGTCTAATCTCGTACTCTTTATTTTCGTTTACTTCCCTCGGCTTCTCTCTCTTTCCTATTCCGGTATCTCCTAGTTCCATGCTCCCAGTCTTTTAGTTCCTCACCCTTTTTATTCCTCAAAGCCCTTCTAATTCCAGGTGTGTACAGGTACCTGCAATTGTTTGGGGCGGGACCTGAGGTCCGTGTGGACAGTGCTTGTGATAAACAAAACAAAAAATACTTTAATTACGAACTCCGTTTCACCCGTGCACCAAACAAAATAGACAAATAATAATCAACACAGCAAAAAACACAGTGCAAAGCAAACAGAAAATTATGAAAAAGAAAAAAAAAACGATCTAAATAAAATATTCACACAATATTAATTAATACGTGCAGAAAATAAATAAATAAACACAGGCATAGGGTCACTTGTGTCAAATACATACACATGTATTTATGTTTCTTTTGGAGGCAAATTAACCAAATACATTATTGCATTCTTCCACGTCATTAGATGAGAAAAGCCCCTTTGTGCCAGTGCGCATTCAGAGATGCGCTGAGAGAATCCGTCTTCTGTGTCACTCAGTACTGCCAACTTTCCCCCGTTGGTGATATATTGGTCAGCATAGCTGCTTTCCAAGTAATTGACCAGAGACGATTCCCAGCCAATACAACTGTGTTTATGCCCACGTTTCAAATAATGAAATTTATAAAAGCAAATCGCATTGTTTTATGTTTTCTTTACTTTTAAAGCTGAGAATCAAACACACTTCCGACAACTTCATAGCCCTGCTGGCTACGAACAAGTATTGAGTCGGCTGTTTCCCATGACCCTGGTGATACTGAGTGTTTTCCGAGTATCAGCGTCGGCACCGCCATGTGTTTGGCATGCTTGCTGTACACTCTAGCATTGCATAACAAGCTGGTATGACACCTGGACTTCGTGGCGCAACGGTAGCGCGTCTGACTCCAGATCAGAAGGTTGCGTGTTCAAATCACGTCGAGGTCAAAGCCGCCTTTGTTTTTATTACACACTGTTTCATTTTTTAACGTGTTTGAATTTGAATCTTTCCGGACATTTATTTATACAATTTAGCCTATACAGCATATTGATTATATAGCGATCAAACAGATATTTATTGTATTGCGATTCATTTTTATGTTTCATTTGATACAGCACAATAAGCTAAAGTGAATCCGAAATTACTGTTGACCAGTCTCCATTGACACAGTTGGGTAATAAAGTCATATTAACACTTCCTTGCATGAGATAGTGAAAATGTGTGTAACCTGTCAGTCAGTATTTTAAATTCATTTGGGATGGTTTAAGATTGTGAAGAAGTTTAAATATGCTGCGTATTTGCACATTGGGAACTTTGCATAATGACGTTTTTATTAATGCCACTTTCTGACGGACAGTAGTCAGGGTGATGATACAAGACCAGAGCCAAAAAAAACCATTTGTTGAGAACCGCATTTGGGAGAAAACTTAAGAGTTTCGAAACGCATTTGTAAAGGCATCGGATTCTATTATGCTGTTGCCGAGCTGTTGAACGTTTCTCATTAAGGTTTACTGGATTGCCAAAAAGAATGCTATCTCGAAACATCACTCTCGTCAAGCCGAAATAGCTCAGTTGGGAGAGCGTTAGACTAAAGATCTGAAGGTTCCTGGTTCGATCCCGGGTTTCGGCAAACAACAAGACGGTATTTGTTTTGTATTATTTTGAACTAAAAAAAACGAGCACATTTATTCTTCAGCGTAATTGGATGAAATAACAGAGTATCAGAATGCCATTTTCTAATGTGATTAAGAAATGCAAAAAATATCGTCCCTGGGTGGGCTTGAACCACCAACCTTTCGGTTAACAGCCGAACGCGCTAACCGATTGCGCCACAGAGACCAACCTGTTATGCCGCCAAAGCATACGGGAGTGATGAGCAAGGCGAGCTGCTGCAGAACGTGATCGAGATAGCAGAACTCAGCAGAACCTGAGATCTCATCTAAGAAGAAAGCAACACGGGGCAGGAAAGTCTATGTAATCAATAATGGCAGCACAGCATATGTCGTTTTGTTAGATAACACCCTGGGAGTGTGTGTAAATAGCTACAATGGAAACCATATACTTACGTCTTAATTTTGATACAGAACTGTGGTCATGTGTAAGCTGTTTTCATTATGATAATAAAGCTACATTTCAGTGGATTATATTTGGAATCTTTGGTTCTGTCATTCACTATTTTCTCAAATAAGATGACAAATTAATAGCTCAGTTGGTTACAGTGATAGAAACGAAGACCAGTCAGCCCGGCTAGCTCAGTCGGTAGAGCATGAGACTCTTAATCTCAAGGTCGTGGGTTCGAGCCCCACGTTGGGCGTCCTTTTAAAATACAAATTGAAGATGTTTCTTCGAGACAACGGAGCAAAGTCTGATTATGTTCACAGTGTATACAGTATTGCAACAAAATTACTTATTGGTCATTGTCAAATAGCAATTGCTATTGTAAAAAGCATGCATCGTTTATAGCTATAACGATATTGAAATAAATAATCTTACTTTTTTGGGTTGACTTCAATCCGTTTCTTTTTTTTACACTTGTCATAACATCATTCATGGAGCAACAGTTGGTATGTGCATAATAAACCCAATCGGGCCTTGATACGAGAACCCTAGTGTGTGCTGAAATAACTAATGCGGTTTTCTACAATAACAAATGGAGCTTGTCAGAATGGTCTAGTGGTCTACGGCGCCAGACTCAAGGACTCTGTCTTTCTAAAAAATTGTGTGTTCTGGTCTCTGAATGGAGGCGTGGGTTCAAATCCCACTATTGACAGTTCAATTTAACTTATTTTTAAAAATAATAAATTTCAGCACTCAATACCATTTTAATTTCCATTTTAAATCGGACTAAAATAGTGTTCCTAACACAGATTGCATTTTTTTTTATAACAGACTACTTGTTAACCTCACTGAAAAATATTTTGTGTCCAAACATGTTATTTAACTTGATTGTTTTAAAATTCCAAATAACATATTACTTTGAAAAAACATCGTTTTTAATGCAGCCCTATTGGAGTATTTAAAATATGGTTATATTTATATGCCAGCAACGGTGTGTTAATTTAACGAAGCGCCTAACGCCGCTCGGAACGTTCGCATTTTTAAATCCTAACGGTCTCTGCTCAGCTGAGTGGAATGTTCACGAGCCGGTTGCCTAGCAGCGTCTCCCCCTCCTTCTCTGCCCCGCCCTCTCGCCCTCTCTCGTTGCTCCAGTTAGGAGTTCAAATTTACCTTCGTTATATTAGCTCAATTCTTTACTAGCTTACAAATTAGCTTATTAGGTGCTTTTTTGTTTTTAAGATGGTTCAGGTGCATTCCGGGCAGACTGACTGGAGCATCATTACAGTATAAGGCACTGCGCTCAGCTTTGTGTGGCGGCTGATACACAAAATAATGAACGACTATTAAATAAATCACATGTATTGCTTTTTAATGCTAAATATGTATCTGGTATTCTAAGTATTATCAACAATTAATAATTCAGCTCTATTCATATTCAGAATGTAATACAGTATTAAAACTATCAAACTGACTGGAAACATGGAACACATTAATTGCGATCGATTCGATACCAATAGGATTACATAAGAGCTGTTGTGTATAGACAATGTCGTAAACGCCAAAATGAACACGGACGGTCTTTATTAAGGGCTGACTCGTTTAGATGTTCGAGAGATCTAGGTGTACTGGACAAATCTACTGGATTTTTTCCAAATCGTAAGTGTACCGCCTGTGATAATACATTTAAAACTAAGAAAATGCACAAGCCATACAACGAAAAAAAAGAGCACAGTATCTTACAAGTGATTGTGTTTCAACTCATGTCATTTATGTGATTTCTTGTCCTAGCCATTTGCAATATGGTGGTAAAACTATTAGACAGTTACAATTGCACATTAATGAGCGAGCATAAAAGTTCAATTAGGAGAAAATATATTCATCGACCACTCGCTAGACATTTTGTAGATGCCAAACATTCCGTTTCAGATCTTACATTCTGTGGCATACAAACATTTTCAAGATCGCAGTGGTGGTAATGTCACGGGTGACGAATGTGTTGATTATTATTTTTTTCAGTATTATCACTTATGATTTTTGAATTTTAATTGGATTGGTTTTCCTTTTTTTGCACAGTTTGTTTATTTGAATTATTGTTTTATTTCTGACCATGAGATGCATTTTAAAGTGTATTTGTTCACTTAACCATACGTCATCCACTCTCTGGTCCAGACCTCCTCTTAGGGCTCCTGTCCAGACGTCTGTTTGTGCAGCCCTCTCCATAGGGTGCTGCGCTTCAGCTGAAGGCCTCAGGAGAGATCCTGATATCCTGACATAAACCACGAACGCAAAGGTTCTTGTCAGTACCTCTTTTCAAATGTCTTCAATCACCAAGTTCCGCAGTCCTCCCAGAGTGAGTCCACGAAAAAAAAATAACAAAACGAAACTGACACTGTCCGTGCACAAAAAAAAAACCCAGCCGCTCACTGTCTAATCTCGTCCTCTTTATTTTCGTTTACTTCCCTCGGCTTCTCTCTCTTTCCTATTCCGGTATCTCCTAGTTCCATGCTCCCAGTCTCTTAGTTCCTCACCCTTTTTATTCCTCAAAGCCCTTCTAATTCCAGGTGTGTACAGGTACCTGCAATTGTTTGGGGCGGGACCTGAGGTCCGTGTGGACAGTGCTTGTGATAAACAAAACAAAAAATACTTTAATTACGAACTCCGTTTCACCCGTGCACCAAACAAAATAGACAAATAATAATCAACACAGCAAAAAACACAGTGCAAAGCAAACAGAAAATTATGAAAAAGAAAAAAAAAACGATCTAAATAAAATATTCACACAATACTAATTAATACGTGCAGAAAATAAATAAATAAACACAGGCATAGCGTCACTTGTGTCAAATACATACACATGTATTTATGTTTCGTTTGGAGGCAAATTAACCCAATACATTATTGCATTCTGCCACGTCATTAGATGAGAAAAGCCCCTTTGTGCCAGTGCGCATTCAGAGATGCGCTGAGAGAATCCGTCTTCTGTGTCACTCAGTACTGCCAGCTTTCCCCCGTTGGTGATATATTGGTCAGCATAGCTGCTTTCCAAGTAATTGACCAGAGATGATTCCCAGCCAATACAACTGTGTTTATGCCCACGTTTCAAATAATGAAATTTATAAAAGCAAATCGCATTGTTTTATGTTTTCTTTACTTTTAAAGCTGAGAATCAAACACACTTCCGACAACTTCATAGCCCTGCTGGCTACGAACAAGTATTGAGTCGGCTGTTTCCCATGACCCTGGTGATACCGAGTGTTTTCCTAGTATCAGCGTCGGCATTACCATGTGTTTGGCATGCTTGCTGTACACTCTAGCATTGCATAACAAGCTAGCAAGACACCTGGACTTCGTGGCGCAACGGTAGCGCGTCTGACTCCAGATCAGAAGGTTGCGTGTTCAAATCACGTCGAGGTCAAAGCCGCCTTTGTTTTTATTACACACTGTTTCATTTGTTAACGTGTTTGAATTTGAATCTTTCCGGACATTTATTTATACAATTTAGCCTATACAGCATATTGATTATATAGCGATCAAACAGATATTTATTGTATTGCGATTCATTTTTATGTTTCATTTGATACAGCACAATAAGCTAAAGTGAATCCGAAATTACTGTTGACCAGTCTCCATTGACACAGTTGGGTAATAAAGTCATATTAACACTTCCTTGCATGAGATAGTGAAAATGTGTGTAACCTGTCAGTCAGTATTTTAAATTCATTTGGGATGGTTTAAGATTGTGAAGAAGTTTAAATATGCTGCGTATTTGCACATTGGGAACTTTGCATAATGACGTTTTTATTAATGCCACTTTCTGACGGACAGTAGTCAGGGTGATGATACAAGACCAGAGCCAAAAAAAAAACATTTGTTGAGAACCGCATTTGGGAGAAAACTTAAGAGTTTCGAAACGCATTTGTAAAGGCATCGGATTCTATTATGCTGTTGCCGAGCTGTTGAACGTTTCTCATTATAGGATTACTGGATTGTCAAAAAGAATGCTATCTCGAAACATCAGTCTTGTCAAGCCGAAATAGCTCAGTTGGGAGAGCGTTAGACTGAAGAATTAAAGGTCCCTGGTTCGATCCCGGGTTTCGGCAAAGAACAAGACGCTATTTGTTTTGTATTATTTTGAACTAAAAAAACAGAGCACATTTATTCTTCAGCGTAATTGGATGAAATAACAGAGTATCAGAATGCCATTTTCTAATGTGATTAAGAAATGCAAAAAACATCGTCCCTGGGTGGGCTTGAACCACCAACCTTTCGGTTAACAGCCGAACGCGCTAACCGATTGCGCCACAGAGACCAACCTGTTATGCCGCCAAAGCATACGGGAGAGATGAGCAAGGCGAGCTGCTGCAGAACGTGATCGAGGGAGCAGAACTCAGCAGAACCTGAGATCACATCTAAGAAGAAAGCAACACGGGGCAGGAAAGTCTATGTAATCAATTATGGCAGCACAGCATATGTCGTTTTGTTAGATAACACCCTGGGAGACAACAGAGCAGTGTGTGTAAATAGCTACAATGGAAACCATATACTTACGTCTTAATTTTGATACAGAACTGTGGTCATGTGTAATCTGTTTTCATTATGATAATAAAGCTACAGTTCAGTGGATTATATTTGGAATCTTTGGTTCTGTCATTCACTATTTTCTCAAATAAGATGACAAATTAATAGCTCAGTTGGTTACAGTGAAAGAAACGCGCACCAGTCAGCCCGGCTAGCTCAGTCGGTAGAGCATGAGACTCTTAATCTCAGGGTCGTGGGATCGAGCCCCACGTTGGGCGTCCTTTTTAAATACAAATTGAAGATGTTTCTTCGAGACAACGGAGCAAAGTATGATTATGTTCACAGTGTATACAGTATTGCAACAAAATTACTTATTGGTCATTTTCAAATAGCAATTGCTATTGTAAAATGCATGCATCGTTTATAGCTATAACGATATTGAAAGAAATAATCTTACTTTTTTTGGGTTGACTTCAATCCGTTTCTTTTTTTACACTTGTCATAACATCATTCATGGAGCAACAGTTGGTATGTGCGTAATAAACCCAATCGGGCCTTGATACGAGAACCCTAGTGTGTGCTGAAATAAATAATGCGGTTTTCTACAATAACAAACGGAACTTGTCAGAATGGCCAAGTGGTCTACGGCGCCAGACTCAAGAACTCTGTCTTTCCAAAAATATTTGTGTTCTGGTCTCTGAGTGGAGGTGTGGGTTCAAATCCGACTTTTGACAGTTCAATTTTACGTATTTTTAAAAAGAATAGATTTCTTTATTTTACTAGAAAAGATTGTTTTAAGGAAATCAACAGCTGATACGAAACTGTTGTCAGCACTCAATACCATTTTAATTTCCATTTTAAATCAGACTAAAATAGTGTTCCTAACACAAATTGCATTTTTGTTGTAAACAGACTACTTGTTAACGTCACTGAAAAATATTTTGTGTCCAAACATGTTAAACTTGATTGTTTTAAAATTCCAAATAACATATTACTTGAAAAACATCTCCGTCTACCACTGGATCGTGGTCTCAGGCTGGGATGCAGACCATTGAGAACAGTATAAACGATCTATTACTACACGCAGCTTACAGGAGAAATGCCCTCGTTTAACATGCTAGGATGATCGACTTCGGCATTCTCCAACTGCTGTTTACATTTTCTAACACGTTATTAGGAAGAAAAATATTTTGTGTCCAAACATGTGTTATTTAATTTGATTGTTTTAATATTCCACATAACATATTACTTTGAAAAACATATATTTTTTTAATACAGTCCTATTTGAGTATTTAAAATATGGTTATATTCAAATGCCAGCAACGGTGTGTTAATTTAACGAAGCGCCTAACGCCGCTCGGAACGTTCGCATTTTTAAATCCTAACGGTCTCTGCTCAGCTGAGTGGAATGTTCACGAGCCGGTTGCCTAGCAACGTCTCCCCCTCCTTCTCTGCCCCGCCCTCTCGCCCTCTCTCGTTGCTCCAGCTAGGAGTTCAAATTTAGCTTCGTTATATTAGCGCAATTCTTTACTAACTTTTACAAATTAGCTTATTAGAAGCTTCGTGTTTTTAAGATGGTTCAGGTGCAGCCCGGACAGACTGACTGGAGCATCATTACAGTATACCGCACTGCGCTCAGCTTTGTGTGGCGGCTGATACACAAAATAATGAACGACTGTTAAATAAATCACATGTATTGCTTTTTAATGTTAATATGTATCTGGTATTCTAAGTATTATCTGCAATTAATAATTCAGCTATATTCATATTCAGAATGTAATACAGTATTAAGACAGGGTCCAGTATTAGAAATAAATAAACATGCTTTAAGAGAAACAGCAGTGATGTTTATTGACCAATCCCATCCATTCTCTATATGTTTCTACATTGTGGTTGCACAGGGACAAGGGACTCAGTGATGTTTAAAAAAGAAAAAAAAAACTAGAGCCCACAATTAACAAATATAGAAAGGGGGAAGAAATGTATTGCCTGTTTGCAGTACCTTACACCTCTATTAAATGTCATTTGCCATGTGTCTGCCCAGTTCTGAATGCTGTCTAGATCATTTTGAATGACCTTTGCTGCTGCAACAGTGTTTGCCACTCCTCCTATTTGGAACTGCAAACACAAGTCAAAAAGGAAGTTAGAAAGGCCAAGAGAGATAGATATAAATGAACATTGCTTAGGGGGCTAAAACCAATTCCAAAATGTTTGTCCAATATTATAACAGCAAGAGAACATTCAAAGAGGAGGTTAAATGTCTAAGAGATACAAATGGCATAATCATAGACAAAGAAAACAAAAATAGCAAATATATGAAATGATCACTTTTCACAAGTTTTTACAAAGGAGGATACGGACAACATTACCATTATTATTATTATTATTATTATTATTATTATTATTATTATTATTATTATTATTATTTATTAGCAGACACCCTTATCCAGGGCAACTTACAATTGTAAGCAAATACATTTCAAGTATCACAGTACAAGTAATAATACTTATGGTTCAAGCAAGTACAATTGTGATGAAACACAATTCAATAATACAACAGATAACAGTGTCAGTGATAGTTACATCAGGATCTGATTAAATACAAAATACTACAGATTAAACACTTGGCAGATTACAGTACTCTGAAACACAGGACTAAATGCAGTAAAATAGGGGGCAGATAAGAGCAAGTAAAGTGCTTTAAATGAAGGGTGATAGTGTCCCAGGTGAAAAACAGAGGAGTTCTACAGGTGCTGTCTGAAGAGGTGAGTCTTAAGGAGGCGCCGGAATGTGGTCAGGGACTGGGCAGTCCTGACATCTGTAGGAAGGTCATTCCACCACTGCAGGGCGAGGGTGGAGAAGGAGCAGGCTCTGGAGGCAGGGGATCGTAGAGGAGGTAGAGCCAGTCTTCTAGTGCAGGTGGAGCGGAGAGGTCGAGTGGGGGTGTAGGGAGAGATGAGGGTCTGGAGGTAGCTGGGTGCAGTCTGGTCAAGGCATCTGTAGGCTAGTACAAGAGTCTTGAACTGGATGCGAACGGTGATCATGAGCCAATGAAAGTTGGGAAAGTACAGAAGGTCAGATTTAGAGAGGTTGAGATTGAGGTGATGCAGGTGCATCCAGGAGGAGATAACAGACAGACAGGAAGAGATACAGGAGGGGATGGTGGAGTCAGAGGTGGGGAGGAGAGGAAAATCTGAGCATCATCAGCATAGCAATGGTATGAGAAACCATAGGATGCAATGAGGGGACCCAGGGAGCGGGTGTAG